>NW_010553759.1:0-4997 GCF_000687285.1 Phaethon lepturus | reverse complement strand
CTGCTGAAGATGCAAATGTTCTTCTGTGTTCCTGAAACTCCATACAAGCTTTTCCTCTTGCAGGCCCCTGTTCAGAATGAGGCCAAATATTCTGGAGAATTGGTCTTAACAGGATTGGCTAAATCGGCCTCTCTAGCATCACTGAGATATACTGAGAAGTCAGCCACTACCAGGTTTTCAGGATTTGAATTCAAGTCACTTCCTTGAGTGGAAAAAATGTTGCTCCACTAAATTTGGTCCCAGAGAGTTGGAACCTGATGCAGGACTAATTTTGTGTATGGAAACACGTGTGAATTTTTGCTCTGTTGATCCAGTTTTATTTTGGAGTAACTAATTTAAGAACAACAGAAAATAAAACTTCATCACTAGGAATAAAACAGGTCACTGGAGCTGAAGAAAGCACCCATGGTTATGATGCTAAGTTTGGAACAGGAGGCACTAATGTATGGAAATGAGAAAACTTCCTATGGAAATTGTGGGGCTGTAGTAGCTTTCATATGTTGTGATGGAAATGCTGTATTTCTACTGAACTGTTATGTTTATGCAAGAGTTGAGATTTTCATTCCAAATTAAGGATTCTGACTGAGACATGTCTTTATTGAGGAAACTCTGTAGAGTTTTGTTTTTATAACAAAACTTTGTTTGCTTGGTTTTATTTATTCTGTAAGGTTTTTGAATTCAGAGTATCATATATGAAGTATCTCAGGCAACTGTTTCATTCACCTCACTCGGATGGAGCACTTTATCCACTCTAGAGCAGTGCAGTTTAAGTGATAGAAGGACAAACTGGATAGAAGATGGAAGAAGATAAGGATGAGGAGAGTACATACAACCAGTGAGGGTGATTGGGAGACCTGAGTTTGTATTTTCTAGAAAAGATAGGTCTAAAGAAGAAGAGTGAGGCGCCTTCCAATATATGAGCGAGTGCTATAAAGAGGGAAGTGCTCAATAGTTCTCTGTGTCTGCTGGAGGAAAGGATGAGTAATTGGTTTCAAAGTTAAATACCAGGAAAAGTTTCTTGCTATAAAGATAGTAAACAGTCTGTCTGGGGAGGCAGTGGAAATCCCCCATGTTGTTTTTTGCAAACATGTTGTTAGATAAATTTCTGAAAAGGTGGTGTAGGTAAATTGTTCCCACCACAAGGAAGAGCAGTAGACTAGATCACTGTCTGAAGAACCTAATGAATCCTTTTGATACAGCCAGGAGACTGTGGTCACCCAACACTTGGTGCAGAGACCAAGGTTTAGAGATTTCCAAAACTACACATGGTAGAAGAAGTGAGTAAGGAGTAGATGGTAACGCTTGTCTCCAGAAGCAGCAGGTTACTTTAGTTTGTGGCACTCCCAGGAACTAGCTGCTGGATTACAGATGGCACAGAGAAACAGCTCTGGAAGGAGGAAGAAAGCCTACCAATCCAAACTTCCACATCTTAGTCTTAGCCCAGGATGTTCTTTCACCTAGGGAGGCACTTGTCATTTTGATTATAAAAATGTAAAGACAACTATATTCTATATGAGACATAATGCCCCCAACTTTTCTACTGTCTCTCGGACTGTGTATTCTTCTCAATGCGAGGCCTGAGAAGCTTGTCAGGAAGACAAAATAGGCACCAATATCAAGCTAGTTCTAGTTAATCTCGCCTAAGTATCAGTGAGATGGGTTGCTAAACAATTTTCTAAATGCTACTGCAGAAAATGGAGGCAAAACCACAATCTATATCTGTCTCAGAAGACCTACCAATTCTCAAGGATATAAGACGATTATTCTCTTTGCTCTGTAAGTATGAAAGCAAGACAGTCTTTGGGGTTCATTCTGCAAGTTATTCCTGTGAAAGACCACACAGTAAGTTTCGAAAAAGAGCTTGGATTCCAGCATCCTAGGCAGTTTGCTTCAGGTGAAGGCTATGCCCTGAGCTACTGCTGGGTTACAGTAGAAGTGGTGGTTTCATCATCACTGTGTTTCTAGAAATGGTAGTCATTACTGTGCAATGAGGTTTGAGATACTGTGATTTTAAAAGACACTAGAGAAAATCAAATTCAGTGATACCTTTCACTTATGAGCATTAAAGCTGTAAGCTTTGGCTGTGCAGAAAGGGACATCTAGTGGCTGTACAAAAAAACCCTTAGTAAATACATTTTAAAATGTACAACGTAGCCATTTGTGTGTGGCCTGCAGTCTTCAGTATTCCATGCATCTTTGTACCGCTACTACATCATGTGTTTGCTGGGATAATTTTTTTATGGTTTTGGCAAACAAAAAAATCACCTTTGCAATCCATACCTTTCTAGCTTTATGTAGATCTATGTGTGGTAGCTTTGGCAAATAGAAAGCTGCCTTCAAGCCGTGCTTGATGTACCTCACTGCTGCACTTCCACATTTTCTATAGCATCTTCCAGGAGTCCACTGCCTGCTGTTTCCTTCTGCCATTGCCTTCCCCTTTGGTACTGTATTTGGAGAGGTTGTCATTGTTATTGTCATGGTAAAATCTTCCTTCTTTTGAATGCCCATAGCATAAAAGTCAGCAGGAGGGGTAGATGAGATTCAGGGAAACACTAATCTAAGCACTCAGTCATGTATTACACAACAAAAGTTTTTTCCTTTCCCATCCACGTTGTGCTCCTTCTTACCAGTTGAGGATGAATTCCATGCATGTTTCTGTGAATAGCCTGACAGTTTAATCGGTACATTTGCATATGGGCAAACGGAGCTTTTTTCAAAGTTGCACAGTAATATGTTTCACCTTTATGCCATGCCAGCTTCAAATTGCATCCCAGGAGGATTGCAAATGTGCATAATCTGTACAGTTGTCTGGGCTTTTTTTCTTTTCTTTTTTTTCTGCTTTTTTCTGCCTTTTTTTTTTTTTTTTTTTTTTTTTGAACTGGCAAACGCCTATTCATTGCCCATCTGGGTAAGAATGGCCTTTGCATTTTCACACCCATTCTTTCCTATATGGTTTGTGAATACCCCTCCAATCAGAACTTGCTTCACAGAAAGGGGACAAAACCATTTTACAGGAGTTTCTCAGAATAAGTCCATTGGGATCTCTACATCATGTTTACTGGACAAAAAAAGGGAGGGAAAGGGGGGGAGCACTTAACAAAGGCCACTTGAATTTCACAGAAAGGTTCCCACTGTCTCGAGTTTAAAAGAGTGGCAGGCCTGAGAAGAGCCTGAGACAGCAGTCTTTTTCCTGAGCCAGGCATTCAGTGCAGTGACGAGTAGGTGAGTGTGCGTGTGTATAGCTGGGTCTTGTGAAGAGCTGACACACTTTCTGGCTTGTCCAAGGCTCTAGCAGTCTTTGTCAGAATGTGGCATTTACTTTAGAATCAAACCTGCATTGGCAAGTCTACCTTTTACGAGGAGCATCGACTTTGAGCTTAGAACAGCATACAGTAAGAGACAACCACAAAACTTGGAGCTGGCCACAGTTCTCTGTAGAGAGGGAGAGGAGCTGCATGGGATGGCAGGTTTTGCTACCCATCAGTCTCTGGAATTTATTAAAGCTGCTCTTTTATACTGCTGTGGTTTGTGTAGTAGCACATCTGATATTATTGCAAATTATTTGGTTGCCTGTATTTTGGATAGATAGGGTTTTCAGCGTTGAATGTCATGGAAGGTGGCCTAGGAGAAACATTCTCAAAATCTGTATTGGCTTTTTTTACCATTTGTTATGTGTCTTTTCCACCCACCCATCTTGTTTTATCCTTAAGGAGTGAATTTCAGTTCTTTCTCAGTTGAAGAAGTGGTAGATGTTCCAATTTCACTTGAAGAAGTAAAGAAAAGACATGTTTGCTTGAAAAGGGAGCCCTAGAGCCAAACTAAGTAGTGATTGATACTTCCTGATGGAAAGATTTCTAGCATACTGATAGGCCGCCACTCAAAGGCAGATGCAGATAAATGGGTAGCTATGCAATCATTTGCCATAGCCTACAGTGGGTCTTGAAAAGAGGTGTCATCTATTTGTCATTAATTTTCCACCCTTCTGTTTCCCCACCAGTACCAAGCTTTTACCAAGTTCTCTTCCTTTCAGATCAAGGATTCTGACTTTTAATTTAAGTACATTTTGAATCCTTGTGTGATCTGATGTGGTGGGAAAGGAAGCATCTGGAACTGTGCTGGAGGCCTCTGGAGAATGACTCTGACTGCAAGGAGGAGGGAATACATCTCCTCTGTACATTACTTTGTGCAATAATAGTTGCAGTGCCCGTGAAGGAAAGTCTCCCAGTTTCTGAGATGTTTTTCCAGTCTTATGGTCAGTCTTATCAGAGGAGGAAACTCTGCTTTCCTGGCAGAGCTTATGAACAACCTCCATGATACTGTTAGTGGTTTCCTCCTAGTTTCTGCTATGTGAGCATGCCCCCAGTGTGCTAATGTCACATGGGAGTTAGTACCCTTCTGACACTGGTTGGTTTACATCCATTAGTATCAGACTTCTTCAGACAGCTTGGCCCCATCAGGGTTTCCAGTTCCTGACCTTCATGTTTTCCTTTTATCATTCAGCTACTTCAGAGGATTAAAATAACCACCTGTGTCCAAGGTGGTTTCTCTTTGAGCCACCAGAATAGAGAGTGCTTGAGATATCAGGAGTGGATAAATGAGAAGGAAAAGGCAGAGAACGGAGGATGACACATTTGTAAAGCACCCTTTAGGCTGGAGAAGAGGGACATTGTTGTGGTAAAAGGCATGTGTATGAAACTGCTTTAATTGCCATTTATTTTCTCTGCATATTTCTGTTAAAATAGACAATGACAATAAGCTAGTTTAATTTACTCATGCTTCTGTACCAAATTTCGCTTTTGGATTCTCACACATTAACAAGTATTTGTAGCAAGAGCGCTTGTAGCTTTTGTAGGAATATTCAAGACAAACCACCTGTAATACTAGTGGTGATTTTGCAGTACTTTTTTCTGTGTACTTTTCTGGGAACTGAGGTCATGCATGTACTACAAATGCTAAAAGAAAGAAATTATTACAGAATCACACAGAATCACAGAATC
>NW_010553758.1:2249-5170 GCF_000687285.1 Phaethon lepturus | reverse complement strand
AAGGGCACCGGCCGCCCCCCGCGCCCCGCTTGAAGGCAAAGAGGCGATTAAGGTGGACAAATAATTTTTATTCGTGCATGCAAATACATGTCAATACTGCAAACTTCTTCCATCAAGTCTCTCAAACACTGAAAACCAGGATGCTCTACTCCGGGACCTCTCCACTTCAAACACGCGGCCCCGCCCCGCCGCCGGAGCCCCCCTACTACTTCTAACACGAAGGGAAACATTACCATTGGGAACTCAAAACCGAAATAAACGGCATAGAATTTACTCCCCCATATATCCCCATTTCATTTTACAGATTTTTTTAAATTATAGTTTTAAATAGAAGCTGAGAATGCGCCATAAAAATGAGCATTAAATCCATCGTAGCGATGGTGCCTGCTTTATACATGATGGGTGTACACCATCTTTTATTTCATTTACATTTCAATCGAACAATAGATTTGCAAAGAAAATGTCTAATACAGACGTAAAAATATTCACACTAGAGCTTCACAATCGGTTGTACAATTGACAAACAGGCCTCTTTTCCCAAACTTTCCAGCTAAGCAAATTTATAAAATGTAATCAATGCAACAAGAAAAAAAATTCTCTTTTAAAACTTCCAGGGAAAAGAATACGCAGTAAACAGTATAAATGCGGACAGCAGATGCTGCAAGCTAACCACAATACTTCTGAGTGGCTGTACAGTGGGTATGTGCAGTACAAATAAAAGCCACGTGTGTTGTATCACAACTACCGTATAATGTACTTGTTTGCCCAGCTAAGAAAATGCATGCATTTCCATGCCTTGGATTAACTGAGACCTACTCTGGATACACTGATGGGCTATGTGCAAATGACCTTGGCTTTTGGCAGTAATAAATGCAGCCAGGCTCTGTTTTATTTCAGCTTTCACAGCGAAATCTTGAGTGATTAAAAGTTTCCACAAGCATCCTTCTTAAATAATGGGGGGCAGTACTATCACTTTGATTATTCAGATTTGTTTTATTTCATCACTGACAGTTTTTGGGGTTTTTTTTGTTTTTTTTTTTCCTCTCCTTGTGCTCCCTTGCCAGCAAAGAGATACACACTGATGACTACTGCCAAAGTCAGCTGTTCATTTATACCAGAAAATTGGGTCATTTAAAAAAAAAAAGCACATTTAGTGTTCTGCTTGCAGAAGAGGTCCCTCAATGAGAGGGAATTTCCGAACAAAGGGATTAAACTACAATATAAAGAAGGGACTTTTACAAACTATAGATAATCCGGTAATTTCTTATTTTCTTACATTCTCAAATTCAGCGTCTTCCTTTAATAACAGTCTAATAATAATAATGAAAAGTTTGTTCACAAATATGATCAAGGAGCTGCTGGCATACAGTGTTTATGTACAGCAACAGGTACAACTTGACAACTTGTGCTTTAGAAAAGCAAACAAAAACAATGTCTGGAACTATTCTGAGTTTAGATCAAGTTATTTTAAGCGTTCTTTCCTCAGCTGTTTCTGACCACTGTGCATTATTTTGTACTTCATCCAGCCTAGTACACTATTATACAAGAATAGCATTCAGCTCTTGAGTACAGGATAAATTAAAATTTCAATTGTATTATCAAAGCACTAAAACCTTCCAAATTAGATTTCTACAAAGAGCAATTAAGAGCTTATTTAACATAATCAGCTGCATACAACTTTTTTTTTTCCCTAAATCAAATGTCAAACTTTAGTGTCCCTGTACTAGACTACCAAGAACCAACGCCAGTTTGCTTCGCAAAGAGTCTAACCTTTCCTTTGAAGGGTCTAGTATACATTCTACAATGCAAAATCTGCATAAACACTAAGATTCATTTCTTGTCACCTGTTTACAGGAACAAAATATCAGGAGCAGGGCAATCACTCTGCTATAAGTATATGTTAAGAATGTACAGATAATTACTTTCTCACACAAGCGTTCTCCCAGCACAAGCATTAGTCTCCATTAAGACCTATGTGGGCAATGAGGCAAATCAAGGAATGAATCCAGGTAGTGAGGCAACACAATTAACTTAGATACTAATAATTCCTGTATCTCTTGCATGTGAAATCCCTGCTGTATCCCTAGTGGGGATGAAAAAAAACCCCAAAAAACAAACAACAACAAAAAAAAAACCCCAACAAAACAACCCAAAACAACGCAAAATGCTTGTCCAAGCAAAGCAAAAGAGCCAATCTCTTTTCCCTAATCTCCTATGGGCCTTTTTTCTGACAGTACAGGTAAGTTAGGCCAAAACCTAAATAGGAGTCACTGCTATTAACACACAAAGATTAGTCACTCTATCTCGGCATCAGAAAATAAGCCCTTCCATAGCCCAAAGGCACCTGATTTGCAACTAGACAAATGAATACATACTTGTATTGAAACTTCACCAAAGAAGAAAGCCACAACTAGGTTCCCACCTGTAGCTTCTCCTTGTCAGGCCACTGGAGGGCATAGTTTCATGGCAAAAACCACACAGCATTAAAACTGTAAAACAAAGCTGGCATGCTGTTAAAACCCCCAAATAATTCTTTTGCCTGCCATTCTATATATTAAAAATTCAACTAAAAAAACCCTAGCCTCAGTTAAGAACCGACTTTCCATATGAAGTGTATGGTCATCCTAGAGAACTGCTATATCATGGGACCTCCTGCTGCAGACAAGAGTATATAGGTATATTTGTTCTTAAATATGCCAATATGGTTGGCAGGAATATGTTAGGCTTATGTAATTTCACTGGACAAAGAGGCAAATGTATGTAAGCAGCTTATCCCAATCCCCCTCCAGCAGAGCACAACCAAGTTTTTAAAATTGCAATTTAAAAATTAAAAAGTTAAGGTAAATACACAATCAATTTATGTAGTATATATTCACCCTCAGATCATGCTGAAGATGTTCTGTGGAGTTCTGGTGCACAGA
>NW_010553758.1:0-2218 GCF_000687285.1 Phaethon lepturus | reverse complement strand
CCCTGAGGGCAAATAAGGACTTCTCAAACCTTTATATTTTCTCTATTTTTGTAACAAAATAGCAATTTAAAATTTAAAAATCTTTTAAAAAAATTACATCACCTTCAACATGGAAGATCTCACTGTTTAAATATCCATGAAAGACACATACTTGTTTGCATATCTGTTTTGGAATTACATTGTACAGCAAATAATAGTATCTCAGAAGCATTTCAAAAGTAATATAAATTCATATTTACAGAATGGTCTTGGTATAAAATATACAACAATCATATTTATGTCTAACATTCTAAGTTAAAGTTAACATCAACAGGAAATAAGTTAAGGTGACAAAGGTGGTCTGGTTCTTGTATCCATTCACTTCAAGTTGCAAGTGAAACAAAGCATCAGTCTAATCCTAGCTATGAGGTGGCACTGGCTAGAGGAAGGTACAGCAACAGCCAAAGGAAACTAAGAAAAGACTACTTGACTGTTTTTCTACATACATTCCTTTACATTTGAGTATTAAATAGATGTGTAAGATCTTCCATACTGACACCAGAATATCAAAACTAACCCTTGGATTTTCAGGTATATTTACAACATAATTATTTCATGGACAGGTTCATTAGGAGAGATATCAAACACCAATATTTACTTAGTCTAATCAGTAACCCTCAGGGAAATGCCAACCCCCACCCCCCAGAAGCGTGCACAAAACAGTTATCAAAATCTTACCCGACCACATAGCTGTGATTTTGTAAAATAACAACTCAGACGACCAGTAACATGATCCTCTTTAAGCATTTTGCTAGCAGGAAAAGCCCTTACATGCAGTACACCTGGTGAAAGATCAGCTTGGCTTAAAATATTCCAGTACAATTTTCAGAGTAAACAACTTCACAGAAGTTAATAAAAACATAAAAAAATGTAAAACTTATCACAAAGAAAAGTAAGAGGACAAACAAGAAGATAGTAATCATGAGGAGGGAGAGTCCTGCTTTCTATAAAAAAAAAAGTGGATTTTTAAGCTTCTCAAAAACAGTATGCCCAGGGCTCTAGTTCATGTGTATTTATGAAAACCAATTTTCAGTTGACATGTCTAATATGATTCTCAATCACATCTTAACAGGGCATAAATTCATACACTTTTCAGTACTCTGAAGGTCAGATAATGCTATATTATTGTATTTTCAAGACCTCTAAAAATAAGTTGCCACTGAACAAGCAAAAAATTAAACCTGAATACAAAATTATGATTAACAACATTTAACAAAGGTAATACAACTGCCTTAAATTCCCAATATTTAGTTTAAATTAAAAACAAAACAGTACAAAAAACAGCAATACCATCTTGTTAGCCAGTGCAAACACTACATACAGGGTTTTCAAAGGAAAGCCAAGAGCACCTGATACTTTTTGCCAAGTCATCTGGATTCTATAATCTCCAAGCTGAGAACTATTAATAAAAAAAGAAAGAAAAAGAAAAACCAAAATTGCTGTTACGTTAGTGCATAATCTCTCAAAATGCTTGAAAAGTGTTTCATGTATAACTTGGGGAAATTAATACCTAGTACATTAGCTGGAGGACTTAGGCACTTGGTTTACTTCTGATAACTTTACTTGGACAAGTAGCCTGTGTATGTCTATCTACAGTACTAAATCAGAAATTGAGGGCAGGGAGGTGAATGGAAACAAAAAGCTGCAGCAAAGCACTGCACCACAGACCTGCAAATAACGTAGCAGTGCAAAGCTAATGGTGTGTTAACCCTGTAAAAGTCTCAAGTCCAAATCTCCACCTCTCAGTCTTCAAACAGGAAACGATACTCCATGCAAAGTTCCACATGTAAAGAAAAAGCAGCTGCAACAAGACACAAGTTCTTCTCTCATGAAACAAAATAGAGACAAATAAGTTAGTCTTCCTTTCACTAGATGTATCATTGTAGGATCCTGCTAGTTTAAATAACTGAGTTGTTAGTTTTCTACAGAAGCCATTTTAAACAAGAATGGCTCAGATACCGCACCGGATTGCTACAAACTCATAAAAAGCTGCTTTAAGCTTAAGTAAAACAATGTCCAAATTCCATTCATCTGTGGAAAGTGAACGCCTTACCCTAGTAAGTTTTTTTTTTTCTTCAGAATGCTAATGCGAGAGGGGCTTGAAGTATCAAAGAGTCCACAGGAAATGCATGACCCCAATATTATTTTTTTTAAAAAAAATATACATTATATAATATAT
>NW_010553757.1:0-21091 GCF_000687285.1 Phaethon lepturus | reverse complement strand
GTTAATTATATTAATAATAGTAATAATTAGCTATTAATAGCTATTATAATGGCTATTAATAATAGCTATGAATACCTATTATTATAATAGCTAAAAAAAAATTACATTTGAAGTGGGTCCTCTAGAAACCGGAGTTCATGTGGGGATAGCTGGGAGATAGTATACTTGGGCTTCTGGTATCCATATGTCTCCATGGAAGTGCCAGTGATCAAAATATCTAGTTGTAGATTAATTGCAGCTAGCTTTTGGCAGGAATTCATATTCAGATGTTTTAGAATTTAGACCACTCTCATAGTATCTAATAGAGTTGTCAGGGGAGAGAATAGGAGGTATCATTACTACAGGGTGCATATACTTTTCTTTTTAGTATCTATGGTAGGTGGACCTCCCTTTCTTCCTAGTATGGTAAATTCTTAATGGTAATAAACTTTGCAGAAAATTTTCTGAAACTCAGTAGTTAGATATACATGTTGTCCCGTTGTAGGTAAATAAGGCTGTGCTTGAAAATTAAAGTCCTGATTATTTTGAATGTGGTTATGGTGTTGTATCACTGTCTTCAAGGGGCTATGACCTATGCACTGAATTTCATATTCCAGTCCTGTTTACTAGACCTTTCTGTGTCTGCTTAGCTTCCAAAGGCTCTTTGTTGCTGTGTAGCTCTGAGTAGCACCACTCTCACCTTGGGTAACGCAGACTTGTTGCTGCTTGGTGATAGCAATTGCAATCGGGCAGGTTGGCTGCTTGGAGAGCTGTGCTCAGGTGTAGGATAATAGATGTCCTCCACCTATAGTAACACAGGCAAACCCAGTTAAAAGGAATCTTGTGAAGTTAAGTATATAGAAGACTAGGAGGCACTTAGGTGCAGTGCAGATCAGAGCTAGGGAAGAGCTCAGACAGGTTGTTCTGTTCAGCATCTGAAACAAGTAACAGATCTGTACTTCAGTTGTTAGGAGCCAACTAAGAACTATCACTTATAACGCAGATAGCACTCACATAACTCTTTAGGCAATATTCAGGTTCTTAAATGTGTCTCTAAGCTGTTGTTCTACTAAATTATCCCATCCGTAACAATATTTTGAGACAGAGCCATCTATTTTAGTGGAGTTAATTCTGTAACCTGTGGTAAGTACTCTGATAAGACTGCTATATAATACAACATGAAGAAAAGCTGAACCAAGAAAATAATAGTAAATGTACATCATAGATTCTTGTATAAATGATTTTGAAGTAGAGAAAATTTCAAGTACAAAGATGCCATCCAATTTATTTAAATTCAATAGAAACAGAATAAATTAACTGCATTGTTCCTTATTTTCTAGGAGCAAAGACCAAGTGCAGTGAGGAACGTTGGATCTATGTAATGATGGAGTTGTCTGTAAACTCAGCTGTGAGATTTCCACTTGACTTGCATGGACATTGTGGTGGAGCTAAAGTTATTTTGGCTATAAACCTAATTCTGTTACAACAAAGCCTGTTGCTGTAAGCAGTTTTAGACTTGCACATACTAACTGTGGCAGTCTTCAGACCTCTCCCCCTGCCAGTCCTCCTGGTGGTAAGAGTGTTTTTGTCTGAAGAACAAAACATCGTTTGGTTTTGTTGTGAAGGTATATGGCAGGGCTGGCAATTAGATTCAGTGGTTGGGTTAGTGAAAATAAAGTAGTACTAAGAGAATATCAATATTAAGTAGAATGTGTAGTTTGGGCTGCCTAGTAAATTCTGACAAGGATTGGAGATGAGGAAATCTGAAATAAATGCAATAGCAGTTTAAAAATCATTCAGAAGTAGATTACTCTGAAATGTGATTGCTGAGCTCCGTGTTACGTGAGTTGTCTGCATGTTCTACTGGTTGAGAGAGAACCCAGGCATCAGGGTAATAGCTTGGCAAAGTATGAAGTGTCAGAGCAGCGTGTTGGTGAGGGCAACAGCAGACATTATGTTGCCCCAGGCAGCAGTTATTTTATGAGTCAGCTTCGAAAAAAGGCAGAACACAACGTGTTTTTTGAAAGTAGGAACTTGCTCTGCAGGACCCAGTAAATCAAAGGTGGTTGTTAATCAGAGACATGGAAAATAAACATAACTTTTTTCCCCCATCCCTGGGAATCCATGGTGCAGTTGATTCCCTTTCTCACATTGGTTGTTCCCACTTGGTATGCCAAAGGATGGGCATTTTTAATGCAAGGTAAGGGGAGGGCTTTTTCTGTTTCTTTTTGTTGCTTAGCAGCTGAGCTGCTGATTCTACACTGAGCACAGCAAGCGCAGTGCACAGTAGGAATGAAAGCTCTGTTTGTCATCTTGATAAATCTTATTTGTAACACTTCTGTAAAGAATGTGACAGATTAGCTGAAGGAGAGATCTGGGGACATAGGGTAGCACACAAAATTTAATTCTGACTGATTGGATGTCACAAAGCAAATGAAGCATGGTCTCACATGAAGTAGTAATTGCAGCTGTGTTGTCCATTGCTTTGTATATTCTTTGCATTCTCCCTGCTGATTAAAAAGATGTTGCTATAGTAGCTGGAACATAAGTTTTCTCAGTGTCTCTTCTCATGTTTTATTGATCTTTCCTGCTTAATAAAAATTACAGTCCTTCCATGTTTCTGAAACGAGCCAGTTGTTTGTAGCCTGTACGTATGTATCAGCAGCTTTTGTAATGGCTTAAATTTCACAGCTCTGTAGGTCTTGTTGACAACGACAGAAATAAGACACATAATTCACTCATAATGTCTGAGGTGCATTTTTCCTTGGTCCCCACTGCTACCACCATGTGGAAATGACAGTGTGGTCATTCTGTGCCGCTGTATCTACAGGCTTTTCTTGCCTACAGGTAGCTGAACAGTCAGTCTTGCCTCAGCCCCGTCACTTACTAGGGGCATATGTTAAGGTAGAAAAACCTCTTAATTAGTTTTTACTGCGTCATCTTTCACGGCCTAGGCTGAAGGCTTGATGAAACTGAAACATTTCATGAGTTTGTCCTGATTTTGGTAAAATACTAACTTAAAAAGAAATCTTGGGAAAAAATAATCTGTAAATTGAAACCTTTCATTTAGATATATCCATTGAACACCATTTCCAGGTGCTAAAAATGGAAAATAAAAAAATTAACCTTTACCAAGAACTGAGTTTCACACAAAACTAAATTAGCAGATACTCTTAATTTGCCAAAAAAAAGGTGGACTCTTTTTTTCATCCAATTCTTCTAGTCTGTCTGTGTTTTGAGATGGTTTGTGAACTGGCACATCACACCTCTGCCACTCTGCTCCAGAGAATCTTAGAAGAGGCAAGATGTAAATTAGGGAAAGCCTGTATGAAACTACAAAATCCTTCCTCCTTCAGCTGAGAGTAGATATGCATTTCTTCCCGTGGAGTGGATTCCTTAATTGTAAGACTCTAGCATGTAAAGCCAGAACAGTGCAAAAAGATCCAGGGCTTTGGCTGTAGTTATTTGTGTCTCCATCCACAATTTAAGTCAAGTTATTGATGGTAGAAACAATGATTTGTCAGTTTGCAATGCTAATTATCTGTTCAGAGAAGAATCTGTGTCTCCATCCCTTTTCAGATTCAGTTTAGATGTTAACCATATTAAAAATATTGCATTATTTGATGATGAAGATGATAATTTCATCCCTTCCAAGTCTTAATGTGCAATTTGAAAACAAATGACTTCTTTTTAGCTGAATGCCTAGAAGCTGTTGACAGATGTAGGAGTATTTATTTTGCAAAACTTCCACTGCTTCCCTTCCATGCTATCAGTTGTTCAGTGAAATGAGCAGATGACACTGGAAATGATGAAGTGTGAGCCTTGGAGTTCTCTCCTCTAACCTGTCTCTTGGGCCACACAGATCATATTTTTTAACAGTGTGTGTTTGGTAGCTGAGAGTATTTATTTTCCTTTTGAATGTACTGAGCTGGAGGTGACTTCTTCTGCCTGTGGTAGGCATTGCCACTATGGTGAGTGGCTTTTTCAGCCTGAGAAAAGGTGGGCGTTTGAGTTTGCCATGGGCCACTCCTCATGGCTATTCAGAAGAAGCAGCAGGCTGATAGTATCAGCTTTTGGGAAAGGAGCAGTGCAGCAGGGAAAGCATGTCAGGTAATCAGGAGTGTGTTAACTGTGGTCCAGGATACTGGGATTTTATTGCTGGATTTGCCCCTGCTTGGCTGGATCCCCTTGGACAAACCAGAGCATTCGCACCCAGGAGGACTTGGTTTTCTTCCCTACCTGGAGGAGCTGGTCTCCTTTCATTAATAACACTTAATTAATTGTGTTAGCCTTGTAACTTAAACTTTATTGTAGTGCCTAAAATTTTCATGAGGAAAAGGAATCTCTTGGGTGATCAGCCATAACATTAGGAAGAAAATGGTACAAACCATTTTTCATGCAGAGCTGCAGTTTGGAGATGAATTAGTGATGTTCAATAGGTAGCTTCAGCCTGGTTAAAAGAAAAAAAGTGTTGCAGTTCTTAAAAGCAGGATGTTTTGGCTTTTTAATTTGAAATTAGATATTATTCTGAAATGCTGCAGATTGTGTGAAAACATTGAAAAAACACATTAGAACTAAACTTTTATGTTTAAGGAGAAAGAAAATGTTTTTATTTGATCTCAAAACTGAAAAAAATAGTTGGGAAAGCTGAATGGGCTCAGTTGTGCATGGTATTACATGGAAACAGAATAGAGGAAAAAGGAAGGAATTGAACATTCTTCATATTTTATATACTCAGGGTCAGCCATAATTTGGCTCTCAGCAAAGCTGTCATTGATTTGTAATCTAATCTTGCTAAGAGCACTTGTAAGTAATTCTGTAAGTCTAACAACAGGTTCTGCTTCGTATTTTGTATCTGTGAGATGTATAACTGGACTTCATGAAGATGAGGGGCTAGTTTTTATAGTTACTGTGTTAATTTAACACCTGATTGTAGAAATCTAAATAACGTGTTGACATTTTTTCTGTTTTGCTTTTTTGTTTTTAGTTTGTGTGTATAGACCCAGGAAACTTGAGAAGTCCTGCTTGTTTAACATTCAACTATTTGATCTAGTAACTGAATTGTGGGTATGCTGATGCATGGCAGCCAACCTAATATCCAGAAAATTACATGGTCATTTTGCTGAAGGTGGGTATGAAATGATTAAGAAGAAAGGCTGTGGTTATGGATTTGTTTAGTGGACAGGTCAGGAAGAATTGTCACGGTTGTCCCTATGAAACAGGCTGGAGGTCACTCCAACCCACGGAGCAGCTGGGCCTTTCTGAGTTTTCCTGCGTTTTCACAAACTGCAGATGAGATAGCCAGGCTCAGAGTGGTTCAGTCTTTTATGCTGTTTCTCTGCTTAGGCTTTATTGTATTGATATGGTTGAGATTTAGCAGATCTGCTCTGAGGCACCCTGAACCTGTGAAACAATGCTCACACCTCCTGAAGGAAAGACATCTGTGCTGAAGCCAGCCTAGGCATGCTTGGTGGCATTCAGTCAAACAGATGTTGGATATTCATGTATGTTCTAGCCTCACATGGAGATCCCTCATCGTCTTTTGACATTCAAATTCTCTTGGTCAAATCTAAAAATCATATATGATCTGATGGGATAAATTATTGCTTTAAGAAGTGGCTACTAATTGTTACACTCATTTGATTGTCCCGTTTTGCCAAGTTTATTAAAAAAAAAAAAAAAACATAAAATGTCAAACATCCCACAGATAAAGTATTGTCAGCTGTAAAGCAAAGCAGGAATCTGCTCTTGTCACAGTGCACTGGCTCCAGTGATTATGTCCTATGGCAGAGCTGCAAAAGTGCTGATGACTGAAGAGTGAGTCTTTTAATCGCATTTAGCTATTTAAGCATTACAGATCTTAGCATCCCTCACTGAATTCTCTGGGTGTTTTTCTTCTCATTTTATCCACCAAGTGTAATTAACATTATTACAGTGAGATGTTCATCTTAGTCTTGCTTTGTGAAAAATTGATGCTGGTGTAATTTAGGTGTTTTATCTAGTGGTTAGTCAGTGGCTTGCAGAGTAATATTCCCCATGGGAAGGTTATGTTTACCACATGTTCCCTGTATGTTTAATTGCAACCAAAGATAAAAACAAACAGTGGATGCTTCATAGATCGATTGGAAGAACACAGCAAAACATAGAGTGGAGCATAAAAAAGAATGTTGTTTTAATCCTGTCTCCCAAATTACATTGAGTAAGTAGCCTGGTTGTTAAAATACTGTCTTAGCAGCAGCAGAGGTAGGAAAACAGATGGTTTTTATTCCTGGAGCGGTATCAGCATAGATCATCCTTGTACGCTGCTGCACAGTCACCCCACAGCTGATGAAGCAGGGTGCAGAGGGGCTCCTGCTCAGCACGGGTGCACTGGTGCCCACCGGCTGTGGCAGCTGGACACTGCAGCGTGCGGTATCGGGGATCGGCGCAGCTCACACCGCCTCGTCTGGCCACCCTGGGTAGTCGTCAGGAGCAAACCAACTCTTCCTCCTCTATTCCAGAATATTTCTCTCTCCGTTGAATTAAACAAGAGTGCCTGGGTTTCTTGTAGGCACAACCTACTGCTTAAACCACAGGAAACTTGGTAATAAGTATTTTCTTGACATTCATTTATTAGAAGACTGTTAAGCTTGATATAACAAGAGCTAAATAGTAATCTGCCTTTCACCTTTATTTTCATCAGTTCTCTGGCTTATAGTTGAAAAGAGTTAGGAAAACTTGTCAGCACTGACTGTTGAGTCAAATGTATATGGATATTCCTGGGTAAAAGAATATTAGACAGTGTTTCTCCATACCAGCCACTTTTCTTCCTCACAGTAGTGTGAAATATTTGTGCACATCTCCAGTAGCACTTAGCCATTTTTAGTGCTTTAAGTAGCTACTCAAATTCCCCATTGACTCCTTTGGCTGGATTGCCAAAAAAGGAGTTACTATTACTGTACATCAGTCATATGTTTGAGTGGCCACCTTTGTGAGTGACAGCTGCATTGATGCACAGAATACACTCTCATGTATTTTAAATTAAGGAAATAGATGATAAAAATCAGCATCCCACACAATTTCCTCATATGACCTGTTATGTTCAGTGGTACCTTGTTTTATCCAGCTCAGGTAGTGTTGTTTATCCCATCTTTTGGTTTGCAGGAGCCTAAAAATAGCAGAAAGTGCATACCCCCATCAGTCTAAGTGATGTGTCGTCAGCTTTGAGAGAACATGCACAAAAGAGTAAGACTGCACCATCCCCTGCCCTCTCTCTAGGGCAGTTAAAGCTTGAGTTAAGAGCATGAACTTGGAAGTGTTCCTACTTTTAGGAAAATCCTGCACTCTCAGACCTTGGAAGGCAGCAAATTTCCCAGTAAATTCTGTATACCATCAGTCTTGAACACGCCAGGTTGAGTACTGAATGAGGGCAGAATGTGGAGCCTTCTCCTTCATTTCCTATCAGATACTGTGCTTAGCCTGGCCCAAGCTACTTGACAATGGAGAATCAGTTCCCACCCATTTCAGAGTTATCCAGGGCCCAAACCAGGAAGAATTTTTTGAAGTCATAGAGTCATAGAAACATTAAAGTTGGAAAAGACCTGTAAGATCATCAAGTCCAACCATCAATCCAACACCACCATGCCCACTAAACCATGTCCCAAAGTGCCACGTCTACACATTTTTTGAACACTTCCAGTGATGGTGACTCCACCACTTCCCTGAGCAGCCTGTTCCAGTGCTTGACCACTCTCTCAGTAAAGAAATTTTTCCTAATATCCAGTCTGAACCTCAAGTGCAACTTGAGGCCATTTCCCCTCATTCTATTGCTAGTGACTTGGGAGAAGAGACCAACTCCCACCTCACCACAACCCCCTTTCAGGTAGTTGTAGAGAGTGGTAAGGTCTCCCCTCAGCCTCCTTTTCTGCAGACCAAACAACCCCAGTTCCCTCAGCCGCTCCTCGTAAGACTTGTTCTCCAGACCCCTCACCAGCTTTGTTTCCCTTCTCTGGACACATTCCAGCACCTCAATCTCCTTCCTGTAGTGAGGGGCCCAAAACTGAACACAGTATTTGAGGTGCGGCCTCACCCCTGAGTACAGGGGCACGATCACTTCCTTACTCCTCCTGGCCACACTATTTCTGATACAGGCCAGGATGCTCTTGGCTGCCTTGGCCACTTGGGCACACTGCCGGCTCATGTTCAGTTGTCTGTCAATCAGGACCCCCAGGTCCTTTTCTACTGGGCAGCTCTCCAGCCACTCCTCCCCAAACCTGTAGTGTTGCCTGGGGTTGTTGTGGCCGAAGTGCAGGACCTGGCACTTGGCCTTATTAAACCTCATATGATTGACCTCAGCCCATCGACCCAGCCTGCCCAGATCCCTTTGTAGAGCCCTCCTCCCCTCCAGCAGATCAACACTCCCACCCAACTTGGTGTCATCTGCAAACTTACTGAGGGAGCACTAAATTCCCTCAAGTCAAGATGTATCCGTTAAATATATATCAAGTCAGATATATCCCTTAAATTTTCCTTAGAGTACTAGTTTATGGGGAGAAGGTTTAATAAGCTTCATGTATTATGCACCAGAAAGCTAGTTGGTGCCTATGGTGGCACTAGCCAGGGTTCCTTGAACAGTCATGAGGGTGAACTTCAGAGGCGGCGGTTTCCTTCTGGGCTGGGTCTAGAGTTGTGTGAAGAGGCAGATCAACAGCATTGTTTGTTTGAATGTTCTTCCGAGAAATTAAGCCCTGATGGCCACGCCAGAGGGATTGTGTCCCTGCCACCTCAAAGCTGAAGGTACACGAAGGGATTGTCACTGAAAGCCAGTCTGTCTCCAAAATGCGATTAAATACCCTGTTAGACACCAGCTGGAGAGGATGGACCTTTGATTCCAAGAAGGGTGATTGACATAAAAGACAGTATAAGAAGTTGCAGAAAAACGTAATTTAGAAATACAACAGGCATGTTTGATAGTACTTAATTGCCATTGATAGTTAACATTTACCCCATTCACTGCTTTCTTCTAGACACAGAGAAAACTTCAAAATGTCACCTGAATTAGCACCTTTCCTCTAATGACTGGCAAAGGGATAAATCCTCTTTGCTGTGGAAGTGTTGAGTTGAAACTCTGACAACAGAGTAACAAGCCTAATAAAATTACTTGCAGCTGACCAAAGTCCCCCCAAATCAAGAGACTGTTTAAATACATGAATAAGTTTAAAAATGAGACATATCTCTAGACCATAACTCTGTCCTGGTTTACCACTTTTAAAATGAATATTAAGAAAATGCTAGAAATCTATATATTTCTGAAATATTTATTTCAGGGTATGTAGCATATTGTTTTCTTACTAAAGTAATTGTAAGACAGCATGGTCCTAGAGACATCCCAAAACAGCCTCATGTGCTGAACACTAATTTAGTGTAGCACAGTCTGCAGTTTGTCTAAGATACTGACATTAGGGATAATGTGTACTTGTCATTATGATCTTAAAAAATAATGTTTGCTCACTTGTGATTAGAATTTCTAGATGAAAATTTTTCACTGAAATTTATCTCCTTTCTGCATTTTACTGAGGCTTCTGATATTTGTGGTTACTTCAACACCCAGGTGAGTCTGTGTGCCCAAGTTGAGAAATGCAGATGAGACCTAATGTTTCAGAAAATCAGACACCTTTAAGTCCTGGAAAGACGCATACCTAAGAAGATCTCTGGGCTGCTGCACTGAATGTTTGAAAATGGGGCTGAGTTTCCATGCTGGAGTCCTCTAGGTTGGCAGTGGTCCTGGTGGCAGCTGTCTGCGTGGTGCGTCCCCACAAAAGCAGGTTTGCATTGCTTTGTCAGCCTGTGGCTTTTGCGGGCTGAGACCATCTCCTTGTGCTGGTGAGCTGTGAAGCTGCTGTGGCGTGAGGCTCACCTTTCTCTGAGTTCAGTGTGCCAGTGTAGATTTAGGTGCCTGACTTTAAGCACTTTGTTTTTCAACAGGGCCACAGCTTTTTGAAAAGCCTCTGGGTGATGACAACTTTTAGGCATTGATGATCATGACTGTGTTTAAACAGGAGCTAAAGAAAGGAAGCTCCATTTCCCATTTCAAATCCCCTAAATAATTTCTCACAGATGCTCATATTTTGATAAGCAGCCTGTTCTTGGGGAACAGGAAAGCACAGGCTCCTGTACTGCACAGAGACCGTCTCTTCCTAGTCCTGCTCTTTCGGTGCCCGCATTGGTCTGAGTGGATTTTCCCAGTGTCCCAAACAGAAGATGAAATTAGCTGCTCATTTTATTCTTCTTCAGCTTAACATTGCCCTGGTTTCTGTTAACGTGTTTATTAGCTGGTGCTCAAACAGATGAACTGCACAGTTGCTGGGAGCTCAGGAGCTTGGGGACTCACTTCTTCAGAGGAATTCAGAGCTTTCCTGTCAATGGGCTTGTAGTGTCCTTATCAGAGCTATTTTGTTGTTGCTGCTGCTGCTGTTGTTTTAAAATTGGTTTTAGGAAGCTGCTCTTGCCCAGCTATTGATTGCAGAGCCACTTGTTACGATAGTGGAGTCCAGAATAATATTTTGGAAACAGGTTCTTAACTGGCTCCCATTATCTTCTCTTACTGGGTATGGAGTGCTGCAAACTGTAAGTCCAGTCCCAGGATATGTAAAGGTAAAATACAAATGAACAGTACACAGGGTCAGATGGGTAAATAAGGCTGAAAGGAACATTTCCAAGGAGCTATGAGCCTGTGCTGTTCAATCCAAGCCCTGAAGTCAAGATCTGGTCCAGATTCTTCAATATGCAGCAATCTTTATGGCCTGATGATGTTTCACACAGACAAGGCAGGGGCAAACACTTGCCTTGGTTGAATCTGCTCACACCTTCAGCAGCTGTCCAGGTACACCACTAAGTATCTATATTGAAAAAGGCAATATGATTCACGCCAGAATGCGCAGATAGGGCATGACTGGATTGTCTCCTGTCTGTCTGTCTACTTTCCTTGCCTCTGTTGCTGTAGTACTTGAGAACATGATGTCACTGGAGTAATCTGCCCATTTATTTATGGGTGTCTGTATTCGTCAGTCATTACCATAATATCCAAGAACCAGAGATGGGTGACTCCTACTTGTCTGCCCATGTCTGACAGATTTGTCCAAGCCCGTCGATATAAAAGCTGGCTACTTGAAAGGCTGATGTATCCTTTTGGATCTCCAAGGTCACTGAACCTGAGTGTCTGCGTGAATCTTTTTCAAGTGCTGCAGCTCAGAGCAGGGTTGCTTGGAGGAGGAATGCTAATGCTTGACATCAGGAGAGGAACCAGATTTTTATGCTGCTGTGTGTTGTGGGTCCACTGCAGAGCATGAAATATGTTCTCGGGTTTTTTCCTTGTTCATTTTTCTAGTGCTGCTGACTGACTGCTGGGATGCTGTTCCCTAAAGCCATGCTTCCAACTTTTCCTCCTTGTTTCTGCAAAGAGAATTGGATGGGAGCAGGACTCCCTCTAATGCTGAGACGTGAGGTTAGAGCTCTCACCGCTGCAGCTGAGCCCTTAGTTACATAGTTGCTTAATTAAAAAATTGTAATTAAATTGAATTACTTTGTTTTACTGCTGCTTCTTTGCAAAGGAGATGGAGGTGGAAATGTTTAATGATGCAGAGTCAGATTTGGAGTTTATGAGTTGAAAGCCAGAGGAACAGCACAGAAGGTATCACTAAGTAGCCGGCTTCCAGGCTCTGTCCCTGAAAATGAATCTGAGTGCTTCCTCCTGAAGTGCTGGGGCTCTAGTGCTGCAGTGGGAGGGGTGCATTTTCAGTGTCTTGGGCATGAGTTGTGGTACCCATCTCATTTAAGCCCAATGCAATATTATTTCCAACCTCTCTAGTGCCCTTCCCAGTGTATGAGGCACCTCCTAACCTGGCTTGTGGCAGAGGATACAAGTGGCTTTTTTTGATTATTTCTAAAGGAGGGCTGCCACCTGGGAACCTGCGTCTGTGTGAGCTCCATGGGAGCTAGAAAAGCTCAAGGTGAGCTCTGGAAGCATGGCTGAAACTTGCAATTGTCACTGACCATGAGCATTACCAGAACATGGGGCATCATGGCCAAAAACCAAGTCCGAGCCTCTGTTGCTCAAGTTAAAGAACAGGGAAGAAGGAGTCTCTAAAGATACCACAGGTTACAACAACCTATGATGCATGCATCAAAAGATGGGATTGTTGGACAAACCTTCTCCCATAGCTGTGCTGATGTCCTCTGGGATGTGCTGCTTCTGTCGACAAAGAAAGGCCATCTATTTCTGGGACCATCAGCCAGAGATGTTTTATGAGCACAAGATTTGTCCAACAGAATTACACGGCCCATTTCCCTTAATATCTGTTTATACCTAGACCAGACTGGAAAGGGCAAATCTGTTGCATAGAAAATCGTGCTGTTTCAAAATTTGGTTCTATTCAGATCTGGAATAAAATGCAAGGCAACACAAGTCTGGGGCCTGGAGTCTGATGGTCTGAGGCTGTGAGAGTATCTGGGATATTAATCTGGGGACAGGCGCTCAAAAGACTTTAAAAAAAAAAAAAAAAGAAAAGATGGGAAATAGTGAAGAAACCTGGTGCATTTGCTGATAGTAGGGCTTCATTGATAATTCATCGAGCTGAAGTTTCTTTGCCAAGCATTATTACATTTACAGATCAGTGGAGTCCCTGCAAGCCCCTGACTTGTTCACCAACTTCTTCCCTTTGACAGCTCTACAGGCAGTGAAATGTAGCATTGTACTAAAATGTACTGAAATTATCCAGGTTATGAACTCTGGGTTTTGTGGGTTTATTTTCCCTTTGGCTCAAGATTAAGTACAATTACAGTTACTGTGAAATTTACTGGTTTCAGAGGAATTCATAATAGGACTAGCTGGAAAACAGTAGTGGTTGTATTGTAGAAATTCTCCACTGAAATTTCCCTGGTGCAGGTATGCCATTGGAAAAAAATATAATGAAATAGCCTCCTCTAGTGGCAAATGTTTTATTGACTTTTTTTTTTTGAGTGGTTGAATCATGCTTTTTTCATCATGCTAATGAAGAAAGCAGGCCTAAATGATGTCTGCAAAATCAGTGGTGAGAGTTTTTTTTGAGTCTGATAGAGGTTTATGCTTGTACGTTTGGTAAAGAGGCCGAGCATCTTTTATTAACAAACTTTCTCCTGTGTGATTGGTTTCCCATCTAGATATAAGCATAGTGCTGGGGCAGTGTATTTAATAATGAGAATGAAGGCCTGATGGATGATTGTGGCACATAAGAGCCCATTTAATCTACTAGTGTTTTTTCACTCACGCTTTTCTAGTAGTGTTTGGTGCAGCATCTTGTTTGTGGAATGGAAATTTGGGACAAAAATATAGAATTTTGTGCTTAGATCAAACTTCTTCATGGCATTAACTTATGTGGCAAGGATGGAGACTTCCATCTCACTTATACCTGTGCAAATACAGTACAACTTCTGTGTCTTCACATCAGGAATTCCCGGGTATAAACATGATATGAATCCACTTACAAAGTGTTTTGTTTTTATTGACATGCATACAGGGAACGTGAGGCTGACTTTCCAAACAATGCATCCAACTTACATTCAGGGATGTCTGCTCATCCTTTTCTGTCCAGGGCTTAGGTCAATATTTTCAGCAGCTTATTTTTATATGTTACCACAAGAAAATAAAATAATGATGATTTGCACTGTTATAAAATATCAGCAGAAATGAAGAATAAAATCTAAAGGATTAGACCCAACCCCAGGTTTGTGTCAAATTAAATGATTTCAACCCAGTATTTTCCTCTGGTAAATAGTGAAATCATTATTTTATTAGAGCTAATTTATTCAGTTATCATAAATGAAATTACTTTTACGAGCACTGATGTGTATATTGATTTTGGCTGTAAATGCTTGCGGGCTGCTGAGAGAAGAGCTTTCCTTGTGAGTTGTGTTTGCACAGAGCGTTTGCAAATGGCATGGGTAATGCAGAAACAGAGGCGTCGGAACGGGTCGGACTTGGCAAGAGGCACTGTCATTTCAAAACCATCTGCTCATTACTGAACACTGCAGCCGCTGTGGTTGGGCTGCCTGCCATTTGGCCGGGATGGGGCTTTGATACTTCATGCTCGACTCTGACATGGACCAGGGTCTTTGGGATTTCCTCAGGTAGGGAATTAGTCACCACTCAACTCATCTGGGCTGCTGGAGCCTCATCTCAGGGGGATGAAGGTGGAGTCTCTGCTGATCTCCTCATCCCTGACATCTGCCCGGTATTTCCTTGCAGTTTTTCCAATGAGATTTTTCAGTGGGGTTTTTCAAAAGCACTTTACGGAGTTTGATACTTGCATGTCAGGGAAATGTAATGGGTTTTATGCTTCCAATTCTCTTAGGTGTTTTTGCAAACCCCATCACAAACATAAGTGCAGCATCCAGCTCTCTTCACTCAACAGGCAAACTAGTGAAAGGTTAGGTTTTGGTCAGTAACGGCAAATAGGGACAGCGCTCCTTTTAGCTTTAAGAATTGGTCTCCAGCATCTGCAGTACCAGATATGAGTAGGATCATGCCGTCATGAGGGCTTGGATTAGACATTTGCTGTGTTTTCTTTTCCACATTTGAGGTATGTTTGCCATTGTAATTGAAATTTGCTTTCTGGGTATAATGGATCAGAAGAACGTCATCCCTCAGGGCTCATGTAAATGCACAGGTGGCTCTAAGAATACTTGTAGGACGCTTTTTTTTTTTTTTTTTTTTTAATGTTTGCTCTGTGTTCATCAGCATTTGCCCACATTATGCATGTGTATGTCTTTGGGGTATGGTAAGGGTCGCACAAGGAGCGTGGGCTTTACTCTCAGCTGCTGCAGCCATCCTGCCAAAAGCCTCTGCAAATACACAGCGCTGCCACCGCCTCCCTGGTGCACGGCTGGGGGTGGCTGTAAGGCAGCATGGGCCAGTAACCTCGTGTGTATTTGCCTCATTTTCCCCGTATATCAGAGGTGGAAATGATTCAGGATACATATCCTCGCAAGTGTCAGTGCAAAGGTACTGTGCTCTCTTCGGTATCTTGGGAATGCTTGACAAAGCATCCTGTCTGCTAATTCACAATAATGCTGCTAGACCCAGGTGGCCTGAACATCCCTGCACAGTGCCACACTGTGCCAAGTAGACTTGGCCTTTAGGTTTTCCCCAAGGGGCCAACTCCTGGTAGTAAATATTTACTTTCCCACTCGCAGCTGCAAAGCGACGTGACGCAAATATCAGGTTGTCCTAGCAGGGCAACTTCAGTGTCAGCCTGTCCCTGTACAACATGTGGGACAACACAAATAAGGGCAATTGATTTCAGAGTGAGAAAATAGGAGTTACATTTGATTATGCTTTGTTTTGTGACTTTACTGAAATTTACTGACTAGAGCATACAATAAACGTTGTATTCCAAATAGAATACAATAGCTTAAAAACTTTAAGTTAATACTTATTCTGTCCTTTCTGATTTATTCTCATGGTGCAACAGGGACATCATTGCCAGTTACTTGCAGGCAGGTAACAAAGTGGCTCTCACAGTTCTGTGTTTTCCATCCCGTGTCTGGCTGTGAGCCCTGCTTTTGCAAATGAGCTTCCATTGGGCTCAAGAACTTGGAATAAGCATTATAAATTGCTGGGTAAATTTCTGAATCTTGGGAGTTTGCAGCTGTTTATTTTCACATGCTTGAAAAATCTGAATTTAAAACTTGCCCTTTCTGTTAAAACATTGTTTTAATTGCAGAACACTTTAAAACACGTTGTATTGTGTGTGGACACGAACTGCACAGATGTTTGCAACTGCAGTGCTGCTCATTGTATTTTTCAGCCTTACAATCAGCACTTAACTCCAACTTAACTCCAGGTGCCTGTTGGAACATGCAGGGTCCTTCCATAAAAATGCTTTCTGCTCTCTGGGACTATACCACCAGGTGGCAGATGAAGCAAAGGAAAGAAAGTGCTAGTAGAAATGGAAACATTCCCTGCATCAGAATATTAAATAGTTTCATTCTTTGAGGGGTTTCTACCTTATTTTGCATTGCATGACAGGGTAGTACAATCAGGTCAAAAGCGGGGGGCGGGGGAGTGGAATGGAATCACAGATTCTCCCATATATCCCATATATATACGAATATATGGTATTTTTACTAATCTGAAATACAAACAAAATAGGATGAATTGAGTCACTTTGTTTTGGGGCTAAAATTTAAACAGCTGAATGACTCGATGAAAATATGATGATCGCTAATACAAAATAGTCTATGCAGAGTCATAGGCTCTAGAACCCCAGGTGGGTGTTTTGTCTGGCTGAGCAGCAGTTCAGAGCACTCTATTCTCAGTTCCTGCCTTTTTGCAGAAGCAGGAATAAGTTCTTATAGTCATCATCTGTATTTCCCTGGAAGGTTTCTGTTGCAGCTGCTGTTCGGCTTTGCATGATGTTGCTGCAGGACTGCTGAGACAGCAGTGCTGCACTTCCTCGTCTGTATTTTGCATTTAAGATTCTTTGCTCGTAACAGCAGCAGCAGAACTAGAGCCTGAGCTCACAGCCTCTTCCTGCCAGACAAACTAGTTGAGGATTTTGTTGTTGGATTCCCGGGAATAAGGTCAAGCCTGATTGTTGTTGTTTTTCTGGATGAGATCAATTCAAAACTGCAAAGTAGGATTAATTGAAATATGAATGCCTAATAGTTTGTAAGATTATGACTCTGATGCCATATTGCAGTCATGGAAAGGGGCTGTTTTTCTGCCACAGCAGAGCAATAATGTGTGTCATTTCTCTTGTATCCACACTAGCTTCCTTGGATGTCCTTGGGCCCTTATTTCCTCATACATCATTGCTTAGATGCAAACTAGACAAAGTTTGTTGTGGAGAACATGCACAGAAGTTAGAGTACCATGCTGGTAGTGTGGCTGTGATTTCTGGGAGGAGAGTGCTTGATAGAGTCCTTGCTGCACTACCCCATGCCAGCCAGCATGGTGACATAGGGCTGCAAATCCTACTGGGACCTGCCAAGTCGTCTGTTCTGGTCACCTGTAAAGCAGGGCACGTAATACCAGGTGTGAACTGATCGAACTGTGTCTTAAAGGGACTGGGTTTGACTCGCTACTCTCTCTTTTGGAGTGCTAATTTGAGCTTTCCTCCTTGGATGATTAGGAATGTAAATGCCCTCCCCAAGCCATCTTTCCTCATTTCTCTAAGTTGTGTACTCATCAGTCATCTGCAGTTTTTATAAGGTAGCAGTCTCTAGTGAGTACTTCATATCAAACAACAGCTTCATTTTTATTGATACATAAGCAGGGGGAGCCTCTTTTATTACAAATTCTACTTTTAGTCCTTTTGTGGCAGGTCCTACACTCCACTATGAAGTTGCCTTTTTAAACTGACACCCCACAGAGGCAACTGATACCCTAGGAGAGGTCTGAGCTGCTCTAAATGCAGGGATCTCAGAGGAGCCATGTTCCTTTATGCCAGGTGGTTCTAGTCATGTGCTGGGGGCACATAATGCACATAAAGTCATCAAAACAAAGTGGAGATTGGACATGAGCTGTGTTTTCCTTTTATTACTAAGAACAATAAAACAAGTTAACATGCAATGAATAACTAGTGGTAACAGGGATTAGCTGGACACAGGTTGTTTTCAATATGTTAACTCCAATTTTATTGTAAAACCCTAAGAATGATTCTGAATCACTTAAACCATTCTTGAGGTAGCTGGAGAGGACAGAATACTGAAATTTTATTAAGAACTGTACAGAGTTGTCATTACAAATTCATGGAGGCTTTGGGAAAAGGAGTTAAATGCATTGGCACTTGTGGAAAAAGAACTATATTTACAAGCAGATTAACCTTGTTTATAATTGCAAGGCAGTAAGCAGTGCCACTGCTGGCTTTTGACTGCCTGTCAATATTCGACATGGGTGACATAAAACCTATTGACTCAAGGTCAGTTGTTTGAAATCAATAGAACTCAGCAGGCGATTAGAAATGGGCTTGAGTACGTTCTTCCACATGGGTTTTTGACTCTTTTGGTGAAAATGGTGCCATTTCCAAGTGGAGAGGTCTCAAAACCAACTTCCTTTTTTTGCCCCACTGCAGTTTTCTTGGTGTAGTACTGTTTGTTTCTGGCAGAAATAATTAAGGATGTTTTTGATAGTGCAGTGTATTCAGATATCAGCAATATTCACAGCTTGATTATAAACACCTGTGGCATAATAAACAGTGAATATTCCAAGATTGTGCAAGTCGAAGTACGATTTGTTTCTGCATACTTGTTGTGAATTCCAAGTATATACGCAATAATGTGTATTAGTAAACACAGGAATATTATTTTGGGAAAATTGTTTATTAGAAGTAAATTGGCATGCTTCACCTTTCATGTCTAGATTCAATACAACATAAATGCTAAAACATGTTAAAATGCTTCAGTGACTTCAGTTGCTAGATCTCATTTTAGTACTTAAAACCCAGCATCTGGAATATGTTTACTTGTCTATGACATTAAAGGTCCGATCCTTAGCACGTCTCATGCATTTGCGAGTGATTGTGTTAGAGGAATTAAGAAGTTACTGCTCCTCAGCTGGAGTTTGGTGGTCTTCCTCCTGATACCCAAATTGGTATGTGCTCATTGCAGGTCCATTGCACTGCAAAATAAACCAAGCTCATGCACCCATGACTTGTAAATGTGTCTTGGAGGGAGTGGTAACTCCTGGTGAAGAGGCGGAGCCTTTTTAAACAGCTCTTCTCTACTACTTGTAATTATATGACTCCACAATGACCACATGACACTTAGAGACAGTATTTGACTTCGAAATATGTCTCTGCTTCTAAATTGCCTAAGTCTCATTACACACATAATATGTGAGCATTGGCTTAACTTGCTGTGCTGGTCCTTAACTTGCTGTGCTGAAGAAGGAGGAGTTAAACAAGGTCTCAGTCAAGTTCAGCAACAGAAAATTCAAGTCCAGCCCTTGATTAATACAATGGAAGTATAACTATAGTTACATTTTGAACCTCGGTGTTTGCAGCACTGTACATCTTCAAAACCAAATGTCAGTGTGTTCTTCACTTGTCAAAAATGCACTGGAGTAGCTGATCTGGTTGACCCCAATTAGAATATCTTCAGTATTTTTCACTAAATCCAAATACCAAACAATGGGCTTCTCTGAAATGCAGAAGTAAAACTTAAAGATTTCAAAAGGTAATTATTTCAGAATTGTTAGCAAATGTAATTCTTCTAAGTCCTCTTTATATTTGTAACATTTATGGTACATCAGTAATGCAGCTTATTTAAAGAAGAAAGAAAGAAAGGTACGTATTCTGCCTCATGAATGTTGTTGAGCTCTTCACGTTGCAAAATGCCTTACAATAAAGGGTATCAACTGAACCAAGCACCAGGCTCCTGTAGCTGGCATAATGTACTACAGTATCCTGTTACAGGCATTCTTTGTAATTCTAGGAGGCAGAAAATAAAATTTGACACTCAAAAATAATAAGTTTAAGTAAATCATGTAGGAGAAATGTACATTTATGTCCAAGAAATGGTTAGATGTTGCCAGAACAATACAGCTATATTATGAATCTTTAATGATCTCTGAAAGTCATAATGGTCTGTCACTAATGCCCATTAATGATCTCTCTATACCACGAGTATGGGCTTGATGTTTCTGGCCAGTACCTTAGAGAATACTTTAAATATGCCTTAAACTTTCTCTGATCTACTCCCTGTGTGTCTGCTCCAAATGTAGACTGCGATTGTCTGGGTAGGAGCAGCTTGTAAGGCAGCATGGCTTTGGGGTTAAGAAAGTCTTATTCAGGTAAGATGTATTTAAGCAATATTTTTACAGGAAAAAATTAAAAGGTATTTCCTGGCAACTAATCCTCTGCAGAGATGGCAAACTATATAAAGAAATTAAAGCTTAATATTTGTTAATGTTAAGAATGTTGTTGTTCTTCGACTTCATTAATTTTCTTTGGTAACTCTAAAAATACTCTAAGAATGAAAAGGCAAGTGTTACTGTTAATTCCTACTGATTGGAACTGTAAATATACTGAAAATGCTGCCGAACTGGCAAATTTGTCCTGTTTGAATATGTATTTCAAATGTTGCACAGGTTGATTTTATGGCCTTTTAAACATCCGTGCCACATATTTAGTTAGTTTTGTACCCAAGCTTTTTGTCAGGTATAAAGCTTGCTTTAAAGAAAAAAAAAAAACAGTTATTAAAATTTTGTTCTAATTGCCTTTCATGAGAGTACTGTGCCTAACATTAACTGACGACAACCTTGTTCTGGTGTTAATAACTTGAAAACATTTTTAATACAAAAACATCAGCATTTTTTTATTCTTTTGCAAATGTTTTAGCTAAAGGCTTATGATGGTGTAATTTATTTTTCTTTAATAATGAAAAATTGTGTTCTCTGCATTTGATACGTGAAATGATCATATTACTGTAAGAACCAACGCCCTACAGCTAGAAGAGAAAAACAAATCCAAGGACTCTTGGAAAATGCCCCAATATCAAACAATAATCTGATAGGCAGTGTGTACGGAGAATTAAATACTAACTGTGAGAGTTAGATGTTCGCTATCTGGGTCATATATCATTCTTTATTAGACAGAATTCGACATAATTATTAAACAAATTTTATGACATTGCATGCGGCAACCATGTTTTTTTCCTCTTCAAAATTAATATGGTAAAACTAAGTGTAGAGAAGTGCAGAATGTGAAGTAAACAGTCTGCAATGTTTTTGGCATGTTAAAAATGCATTTACAAAACAGAATCACTTAATATGTAATCCAGATTATTAACTACCATATGCCTTGCTCTTTGGCAAAAGCGGTAAGTTTTTACAGCGTGAGAGTGGTAGAGATGACGCGGGTCTGAAAGCACCAAAAGATTTTGCTATCCGTTAGCTTTTGGGGAGTGCATTGCCCAGCCCAGCATACAACAGAAATGCTGGCAGTTGGTTATGGACCTCGATGTTTGGTTATAAACCTGGAGTCACGGCCCGGGGACTCGTTTCACGGAGCTAGGAGGTGCGCGGGGTGGCAGAGCGGGGCAGGATGCGGCCCGCGGTTGGGCTAGGCGGGGCGGCGGATCAGCACCGCGGACAGCG
>NW_010553756.1:0-4530 GCF_000687285.1 Phaethon lepturus | reverse complement strand
ATTCTGTGATTCTGTGATTCTGTGATTCTAGTAGTACAATACAATAGACGAGATTTCCTTCAGAGTTAACATAGCACAATGAAAGGCTATTGTCATCAAGCAGAAGTATAATGCCAGAGACAGAGAGTAAAAAGAAACACTTTGGCCATTATCTAGTCATTTCTTTCAGAGAGGATCAGTAAAAACTCTTGTTCTTCACCTCATTTACCCTTCGTCTCTGTCTCCTTTGAGGAGATCCGGAGCTGTTCACAACTGGGATCTCTGGGGCACAGAGACATTAAGCCTCTTCCCCAGCCTTGTATAAGGAGGTCACCAGCAGGACCAGTGGAGACCTTGCAGAAGCTAATAACATATTGATTACCTTTTTTCAGATGTCTTGTCCTGAAGCAAAGAACCTCTAGCATTTACATTCTCAAGCCAGTGATCTGTTAGATATCCTGTGGAGAGCTATCCTGAAAGGAGATACCATTTTTACTAAGCCTATATATTGGAGAAACCATAGACAAGAAAGCTGTGTGAGAATAGAGCTTATAAAAGACAGTAACTGAACAGACTGCTTTACCCTTGGTTCCTCTGTTTTATCACAATTTAAAACAGTTTCACAAGGACTTTTAACCATTAATATCCCAGTAGTTAGTTTTTAACCCTGCTTTGAGATCTCTGAGTTTAGCAGGCTCTGCAGAACAACTCCATCCAATTCACTGCCTTGTTCTTAGATTAATTGACCATGTGGGAGGAAGATGTGTGTGTCTGTACACAGCCAGGTGCTCAGGACTCTGAGAAACCACTCCACCTCTGCGTGGTCCACAGGGGACTGAGAAGAAGGAGAGAGGGTTCATAAATTGGTTTCCACTAAAAAGATCAGACCACCCTGGATTAAGGGAACTGGACAGAGGAGATTTGGTCTTTGTCCTGTGAGTCCATCAAAAAGGGGAATGCTGGGCACCTGGACAAAACAGAATGGGCCATTTGCTTATGGTTCCATTGACTGGGGGAATGTAGACATTGGGGTGGAAAGGCCTGGGCTATTTTGTCATGGCTTTATTGGTCAGGGAAATGTAGGCACCTGCATTGCACAGCCTGGGCAATCTGCCCATAGCTCTATCAAGCAAGGAAATACAGGCACCTCTGATCTCACCAAACAGGGCTGTTTGCAGCCTTGTAAGTAGCTGACCGTCTAAGAGAAGAGAATTAAAAGAAAAAAGAACAGAGCTAACCAAACAGAAAATTCTGCAACAGGTGGGAAATGTCCCACTGTCTTTGCTGTGCTACTGCCAGGTGTAGCTCTGTGCAAAGCCTGGCAGCTAATTCTGTTATTTTAAGAGGGTTTATCCCCCGATATGCCACCAACATGCAATAGAATTATCCTCCAAACATGTACCACAAGCTCTCTTCTGGCTCCTGCAAGCAAAAAGGAGCAAAAGTATTTTACATGCTTCAAGTATTTAAATTGGTCAGTTCACTAGAAAGAAAGAAAAAGAAAAACAGAGAGAGAGAGAAAGAGGGAATCCCTATGGAAACAAAGCTTTCACTCCGTTAACAGAGTTAGTCAGATAGACACTGTCACCACTTATAAAGCAGGGCCAAAGAACCCCGAGGGCAAGTCCCTCTGCTATAATGGAAAAACTGAACCAGAGGAGAAAATAGCTCTTAGATGGGAGTTAGCATATCCACAGAGGACATCTAAGCCTGGGAACGAATGCAACCAGCTCTGGTTCACTGGCATGGACTGTGGTGCAGCCCTCTGTTGTCAACCTCTCCCCAAAAGCAACAGAAACAAACACACCTGGAGAGATACAGAAGGGTAGAGGGGTGCATAAGCTAAAATACAACATATCCCTTTAGTCACTGTTAAACACCAAATTAGAACTGTGATACCCAAAACCAAACTATTGCTGCTCTGGAGAACTATCAAACAGCGTAAAAGCTGTGACAAAGGAGAGCAACCTGCAGAGAGCCAGTAGGCACAAAGTGCCTTTGGTTCTGCAAGCTCACTGCAGTGTAGCTACTTCTCTTCTCCTAATGAATAAACTGGCTGGCTTTGTTTGAAGACGGGGTTCTCTCAATGCTTACTCACCCTAAGCCAAGCTGTGTTTTCTAGCACATAGTTCAAGTGACCAAGCCAAAAGTCTGATCACAGTTTCCACTTCTTTCACAGAGCCTCTTAGTGCCTTAGTTTACCTGACTCTAGAACCCATGATAAAGCTATGTTCCTAAAATGCTTTGAGAAATTTGGATGACATTAATACTGCATTTATGCCAATAAACTTTGGATTTCCCTGAGTGACACTGTTTGTCACTTGGCTTAGAAACACAAGGAACTAACCAGCACTTGACAAGTTACCACACATTGGCTGAACCGCAGAAGTGACCAGGCTCAGTAACCCCAGGGAGAGATGTTTAAACTAAGGCATTTCCTATTTCACATCTGAGATGGGATGAACGCAGGTACACAGTTACTTGTCGTGGCTTGGCCAGCTAGTGGTGGTAACTCAGCTGTGATGTTCTGGGATCAGTCACAGCCCCACAACTGCTTATGCAGAGTCTTCTAGATAGGAACTATTACTTTTTCTTGAACATTGCCTTGGGATGTTTGCTGTGTATGCAGAGTCCTGCATCTATTCTTGGACGTGCATCTTCTGTCTTTCAGGTGATTTATCGTGCCTTAAGTCCAGCTAACAAGATTGAAGACCCGTATAGTCCTGAGGCTCAAGATCTCCTGAAACTCACCAACCTCCGTCTCCTTTTGTTAAAAAGACAGGAATGTCCATGCCATGGTTCGGGATTGGTAGAGAAACCTCAGAGATTTGCCCACTATGCTATTTATGACCTGATCATCCGGGGAAGCTGCTTTTGCAATGGGCATGCAGAGGAATGTGAGCTTGCCAACAGCACAGGAGTCATGGAGAACGTGGTGAGTTCTAGACATTCACTAACTTACTGGACTTGTTACCTGCTTGTGCTTTGCTTGGAGAAACTGTTTAAAGAGTGCATCCTCCCTATTGCAAACTGTTAAACATACACATAGTGAAACCAAATAGATGAATAACATGCTAAATGAATACAGCTGGTAAAAGAATGAACACTCTGCCCATCCAAAAAGGAAAACAAAATATTGTGTATATTACTGGCATGACCATTGTAAACTATGACTGGATTTTTTTTCCCCACTAGTCACAAGGGAACGGAATCTTTTTGTGCCATCAGTGATTTCATGGGGCAGAAGGTGAAATAGTTTTGATGAAATGCACTTCATGAGTGACTCATGTTCCAGGAGACAAGAGGGTGGATGCATCACATCATTTGCACAGGCACAGATATTAGCAAGACTTTGCCTAAGCAGGGATTCAAATGCAGCAGTGAGAAAAGTGAGAAAAGCCTTTCAGAGCTTTAACTACCTCTAGAATCCTAGATGAGGTCTGGAAAAAACCGTAAGTGAGCAGATCTGAGTCCTCACATAAAGGTATGATCAAGCATACCTAAGCCATTCACTAGTGAATGCTTGTTGAACTATTTTTTTGAAAATCTCTGATGAAGGATATTCAATAGCAACCCTCAGTAGTTGTTCCCATTTTGACATTTTGAAACTTCTTCTTTAGTGCGTCCCTAAAAAATCTCTGCAGCAAATTGAGGTGATTCCTTCTTGTTCCCTCTCCCCCAGTGATCACGGGGAGAAGCTGATCCTCATTCTGCAGATATGATTGGAAGGTTCTTACTGTATCGTTCCTTAGTTTTTGTTTTTTTGTACTAACCAGAAAAGTGTGAAACCTCAGGTAGTCATTATTTAAAATTCTACTCCCAGGTCATACAAGTCTGGAGTAAAGATGATCATGCTATTCTGTTCCTCTTTTCTGTGCTTTAGTCTTTACACCGTAGCTCTTCCTCAAATATGCAATGAAAATCCACTCCTGGAAGAGCCAGATTCCTGGATCCTTTTACATTTTATCTGATACTTACCAATGATGATACTGGTAAGTATTGGTGAAGGGAGAGTTCACATAGGTACTGGTATCAGGATTTGGTTTACATAGCTAGCATAAGGGAGTTTATATAAGTGTATAACTTTGCATCTTACACTACGGTAAACTTGCCTACATGCAGAAGGAAAAGGCCTTTGTTGTTGAGTGGTGAACACCAATGATACATTTCATATCAGCCAAACTACATTGCAACAAAACTCTTTGTCATCTTCCAATTTCTTGGAAAAGACAGGGAAGATGATACTCTACTTTCAGTCAGATGGTGACTAAAACAGGACAGGGAAAAGAGATGTTAGAAACAAACACTGCATGTCCAGAAATAATCTGATTCATTCCACTGGCCGCATCTAATACTTAATGAAGTAGTCTTAATGTGGCTAATGCGGGTGATATCACAGCATGAAGGCACAGCAGCTTCATGTTTCCTGGGTTGCTGTCAAGAAATTAAATAAAATGATGGAAAAATACAGACCTCCACAGAAAGGCTTAAGTAATAGGAGTTTCAGCCTCTTAAGAGCTCAGAGTCACAGAATCACAGAATCACAGAAAC
>NW_010553755.1:0-23749 GCF_000687285.1 Phaethon lepturus | reverse complement strand
CCCCCCCGCCCCGTTCTCCCGCCTTGCCTTGGCCGTGGCCTTGCTGTATGGAACTGTAGTGGTGGTCTGGTGTCCGTTCAGGCGGACACGTTCTGTAGACCAGGACTTTGGCGTAGTCTCGATGTATTTTAAGTAACAAAGAATGAGCTTAATTTGGAATATGGGGCCAAGCTGACTTTAAAGTTAATATGTCAAAGTAAGACCAAAACATTAATTAAATTTTTTGGAACATATATGGCAGGATTTAGAGGGAGGGAGTGCTAGGATTGCCATCGAGGGCAAAAAGGCAATAACCCTGAAAGACTTTTCACATTCACTGATACTGCTTGATCTTAAGAGAGTTCTCAATCAGTGTTTTGTCTCACTTCTTAAAGTTAACTTAATCTGTTTGAAATAGGCTATATAATGTGAAGAAGCAACTGAAGGCAGTACTACTTCTAGTTAATTCAGTCTAAAAAATTTAATTTTTTATACCTCGTATCTCTTAATTGGCATCTTGCTAAAGAAAACTTGCTTGTACTTTGGAGGAAAGAAGTCATTTCTATTCCATAAAGTGGTACGGAAGTCTCTGTTGCAGTCTTGATGTTTTGTTAATAACAACCTTATACTTTTAGTAGGTCATCTGTGGAATCAAAATGGTTGAAGCGGATCGTCCTGGGAAACTGTTCATTGGGGGCTTGAATACAGAGACTAGTGAAAAAGCCCTTGAGGCTGTATTCGGCAAATATGGACGCATTGTGGAAGGTAAAGAGAAAAACCTTTCTATTTTAACATATTAAAAATTAAAAAAGCAACAGCATAGCTGTGATGACTTTTTTGGCATTGATCATCTGAAATGATGGTGCTTTCCTGTCCTCTAAGAAGTTCTGAGCTTAAAAGGTTAAGTAAAGGTTAAGTGTTGCTGCCTAATTACCGGAAAGGGTAACATGGATTTATTTCCGCAGTCCTTTTGATGAAAGATCGCGAAACCAACAAGTCCAGAGGATTTGCCTTTGTCACATTTGAGAGTCCAGCAGATGCAAAAGATGCTGCCAGAGATATGAATGGAAAGGTAGGAGTTAAGACCAATTATATGTTGCTGTTGCTACTGACCAGCAGTATTGATCTTTGGGGTAAATGAACTAGTAATAAAAGTTGGAAAGATAACAGGTTAGAAGATTCTAGAGACAAGTCATAACTTTAAATTTGGCAAAATGTCTTTGTCTTCATGAAGCTGGCATCGCTTTCTCCTGATTATGGATTTGACAGTTCCCTTAACATAGGTTTAATGTGACTTCCCTACTGTGCTGGAGCATGATGCGCTTTTTGGTAATTTGTAGATAACCTACATTGTGAGTTGCATCATCAATCTACTTGGCATGTATGAGGAGCATCTTGCCAGTTAATGTGAAATAGCTTTGCAGTTAGCCAGCAGTTGAATTTTCTTGTTTGCACCCTACAATGCATTGATAATGCCTTTAAGAGGAAATAAAAAAATGTAATGCATATGTAATGTCTTTGAAAAGAAAAACTTAAGATTTTGGAGCAAAAGTTCTCAGATGAATCTAATACCAGGATAGTTTGTCAAAGGATTGTAAGCTGTTGTGATCTGTGTCTGTTCTGGCATGTTTGAAAAGCTAGATGCAAGTTTGTTGTTAATGGTCAACAGTTGCTTATTTTCATAAGAGGTGCAATCTCTTTAGGCAGTGAAAACTGTCTTCTCGGCTAACTTGAATTTCAGACTCTGGTCTTTCACGGATAATCTGAACGGTTGTGTTAAGGTCATGCTGCATTGGCCTTTTTCTGAGTGGTGTCTCTGAGATGCCATTCATGTAAGATGAATAAGCCTCTACTGATTCTGATTAACACTTGGGATTTAGATAGCTGTTTGCCTTATTAGTGTCAGACATTAAAGTGAAACAAAAATGTCAGTTGTTGGAGTCAGTAAGTAAAGCATGAAGAATATTTGCGCTTTGGGAAGAAAATGAGCTTGCTGTAGTGTTCACAGTGAACACATAGTAAAACTTCCTTGTGTTGTGTTATAGCAGGCATTCTGCTGTGTGTACTTAGTTTCTGGGTGCTTCAGGACAACCTCGTGACAATTCATGTTGCTGTTTTTGGAGGTTTGCTTCCTTTTGAAACAAGTTAGTAGTTTTTGTCAAGGCAGAGTGACAAGTCAGATAATGTCCTTTCTGTACCAGCCTAAACATCCTTAAAGGCACTTCTTTTATTGAATTTATTTCTACGTTGTGTAGCTCGCTACAGGTCTGAAGACTTGTTTACTGCAGTTCTTAAACACTGATTTCCTCTGAAGTAGTCATTACACTGAACCCCTCACATAAGGGGTAACTTCAAGCGCCAACAGCTAATTGTCGTACTGAAAGGACTTCAGTCACTTAATCCTAAGTGTGTGGAGTGCAGCTTTCAAATGAAAATCCCTCTGAAAATAATCACCATCTGTTCTAAATCTTGAATGTTGTGGCATGTGTTTGGTCACATTGGAAACATTCAGAAAAGTAATGTGTAAAGTAGCTAAATGAGATGAAATGTTCATCTCAGGTGATGTCTACATGTTCTGGAATGCACCATCTGCATCACTGTCAAGAAATGCTAGAAAGTACTGCCTTGCATTGCAGATCGTCATTCTCATGGTTTCTGTCTTCAGTGCTACAAATCTAAAAGTACCTTCATCTGCTTTGAAACTTGAACAGGAAATAGTACATGAAAAGAACATCCTCAATTGGGATTTGGCCTAGAATGACTGTTTTGACATAAACATTTAGCTGCTTATTGTGTATAGTTGCAACTATGTACTGGTCTATCTTGGTTTGACCATGGATATGAAAGATGTGGAAGATGTTCGTGAGGTAGTCTCTCGTCCTCATCTTCACAAAGCCTTCTGGACAATAAGTACTGCTTGTACCTCAAAAAGACTCTGCATTCTGCATCTGAGGAGGAATGATGTTTGAGGCATGCTGTGGGAGAGATCATTGTAATAAATCAGAACTTGGATGTTTTCTGTCCATTTGGAAATGATGGCTTGAAGTGCTTGTGAGAATTTCAGGCACTTAAGAAGAAACAGCAGAAGCACTGTGCAGATGATAGTTCAAGCAGTCAGTAAAGAATCAGTTGACCTGTTTAGCCAGGGGGAAGAGTTCTGCACCGCCAGTGTGTTGCTCGTTGTGTCCTTCTAAAGGAATTCAAAGTTGCAGCCAGTAGGAGAGGCTGACTGAGATTCTGCAAGAGTGAATTTGCATTTGGTCTTTTTGTGTTGCAAATGTTTGTGAAAAACTTCTATACAATATTTTGCTTCCTTTCTGGGTGGGTGGGGGGGTTAATTATATTTCATTCTAAAATGGGACAAGCATAGACTAGTCTGAGCTTGCTCGTTGAAGATTAATTTTAGTCCTGCAGAAAGGGGTCAGAAGATGATGATTTTGGAGTGGCGGTGGAGATTTTTCACTTAAATTACGTTCTCTGCAGAATTGTATCAATGTTAGCATGTCTGAGCAGCACAGAAGAAATGTTCAAGTACTTTATCATAGAAAATTACTATCCTTCTTTAAGAAGAACCTTAACTTACGGTAGTCAACTCTACATCCTGATGTCATGCACATGCTTATCTGGACACAAGTGTGACTACTCCGAGTCTGTAGTGGTCATTCTGTGCAGTAGGCTGTTCTCATGATCTTTGGATTTTAAGTCCTGAGGACAAAATGGATAATTAAAGAGAGGACATGATCTTAGAGGACACATCCAGGACAAACCAAAGATCTAATTCCAGTGTAGACCTGCTAAGCCAGCTGGCCTGTCTTAAGAGGTTGCAAACAAATACTATGATCCAAAGAACAGTCTGAACTGTGCTCAGTGCTACAGAAGGCTGCCTTTCTCTAATCAACAGAAAGTGTTTCCAGTTCTTTTGGTGAAGAAGTGATATAATATGTAGAAGCTCAGCCTGATAAGAAGTCATCTTCAGTCCTCAGAATATATTTGCTGAACGGAAGCCCACTGGAAGTGCCATCAGGGACCATGCAGAAATGGCGGAGTCACTGCAGCATCAACAGTAAAATGATCCATTGGAGAGGAAAGCCGTGTGCGGTGTTAGGTTGCAGTTTCATGCAAATTTCTGTAACAGTTTTTTGAGAATACTTGATGTCTGCCCCACTCCCAAAATTTTAAAAATTTCATTCATCTTTTCTGTTGGAATGCGGAACAGTTTGCAGGACAGTTCTCTAATTCTGTTTGGTTAAGGTTCCCTGGCTCACCGTCTAAAGCTGTGTAGATTGTTCATTCTGCATACAGAAGTTTTCATGATTGTCAATCTGTTATTATCCTTAAATTACTCTTTTCTTAAATTATTTTGTTGCTTTTTAGCATCAAGGTGACTCCACTTTATGGTGCCCATATCATATTAAAAATGCTACCGTAACACTCTGAATCCAGGTTATAAACACCAACTAATGAGTGTTGATGTTGACAGCTGGTGCTTTGGGCTTACTGAAAAAAAAAATTCCCTGAGATGGCTTGTGTGAGTTTTATCTGATGATACCTTTCTTTGAACTAAGAACCTATAAATTTAAGTTGTCCCCTCTGCTATAGGACAGACTAACTTTGACAAATATTTTCTGGTTAACAAAGAAAAAGAAAAATAACCCTGGACATAATAGAAGGTCTTTTTGAACCTTAGGCATAGCTTTTTAAGACGGCTTGCATAAAGCAATTTCAAAAGAAACCTGTCTTTTGCCTAGGGTAAGATGCGTAAGTGCAAGGCAGAAGGAAATAGGAGGAGAAATGATAAGGAAAACTGTACCTCCTACATAAAAAAGGAAATAACTTGGACATAGCATCCAGGTTTTCAGAACCCCTGCTAGCAGAAGGGGATGGTGTTTGGTTTCCAAACTTAAAACAAGCTGTCAAGAATCTGCTGTGAAGTTGAGGACAGCAATGATAAATGATGGCAAAGCTTAAGGCTTCAAGCCCACTGTTTCTGTTCTGAGAAGGATGACTGAGACATGAATGATAATGATGGCAAAATAGTATGATACAAACTGAGAAGTTCCAGTGATTAGAGGTACTAATGCTCACTCCTGGAATGTTTCAGCTTGTCATGCCAAAAGGCTTTTTGAGGAAGTAGAAAATACTTCTCCATAAGTGAATATTTTTACTAAGTCAAAGCCAAGACCAATATGATTTTGCTAGTATTTCTTAATTTTTTTCTCACAATGGATCAAGTTGGACCTGTAGATAGACACACAGGTTTTTCAAACAGTAGCTACAACTGCATATGGTGGCAGAATACACAAGTTAATCAAGCAGATGATATCAGAGAGGGCTAGATTTCAGTGGTGAACAAAAAAGATTCAGTACCTCTGTAAAATGCTGCTAGCAGTTCAGAGTAAGATATTACTAGCATTCATATTCTTGTTCATTTATTGCAGCAAAGTGCAATAAACAACAATTCCTGCCTGTATAATTCATTAGTTGTCATAGAGTTACATATTTAACTGCTGAAAGAGGCAAATAAACCATGTTTGCCAGGATAGATGTGCAGTAACCCAACTTCAGCAGAGCTTATGAAAGTGTCTCTGCTGTAGTTGACAAATGTGTGGTATCTGAAAGATACACAGAAATGTGATTAATTAGGTTGAGTTACTCAATATGTCTTGCCACCTGCTCATGTTTGAGGTATAATAGCTTGCTGCAGAGTTCCTGTTACTGCGGGTCTGTATTCCAGAAACACCTTCCACTCCCCTCAACCCCCAAAAACCAACCCACACAACAAAACCCCCAACAAACAAAAAACCAAAACCACAAAGCATCTGGAAAAGCAAGTAATAGAGTAAATTGTGACAGTCATCTTTTTTTTTTTTAAAACCCAGCTTGAAACAGTAGAAAAAAGCGGTGAATTATCATACTGTCTGCTTTGTAGATGCTGAAATTGCTTCTAAATACTTCAGTGATCACCGTTTTATCAGGACATCAAGAAAATGTACTGAACGGCCTCCCCATTGCCAGAAATCCCAACTGAAGCTAAGATATCTTCAGCTTAATCCTGTAACTACTGGTGCAGTCCTAGTTTGGTACAAAAGTCCGTGGCAATTGAAAGTAAATTGGAGATCATAAATCATGTTTCATTTACAGAATAAATGACATGGGGCTGCCGTAATCATTGGACACTTGTGTTTTTACTGAAAGTCCTTTCTGATGCTGCTCTGTATTTTTTTTTTTCATCAATACCACAAGAATGAAGTGCTGTAGAAATTAGGCCCAACGTCCTGCTGAGTACATGGGGACTAATACTGAAGACTGAAATCAGTTCTAGAGTTGCTCTAACTTTATAAAATGGAAGCCCTATAATAGTGAAGCAAGAGGGGCTTAATTTAAGAAATACAAACATGACTGAGCAGTAAGTAAAGCAGCTTCTTCTTTAGTCATTAGATGGGAAAGCAATTAAAGTGGAACAAGCAACCAAGCCATCCTTTGAAAGTGGTGGTAGGCGTGGGCCGCCGCCCCCCCCACGAAGCAGAGGTCCTCCCAGGGGCCTTAGAGGTGGAAGAGGCGGAAGTGGCGCGAGAGGACCACCTTCAAGAGGGAGTCACTTGGGTATGTATTTACCTCTCATTATATACTTGGACAACATACAAGACAATCCCATTGGAAGATGACAATAATCCTACTGGAAAAAAAGTCAAAACAGCTGAATAGTGCACTTCTTTTTCTTTATTAAAATGATGAAATATGATCTCAGCAGTTTAGTCAAATTTTTGATTAGGCAAGTACACCTTAAGAAAAGGCTTTCAAATCTGAAGATTCCCTTCTACAACTAACACTCCACTTGACTTTTGGCTATGAAAGAAAAGCAAAACTCCTGCCCTGCACATGAGAAAGGAAGCTTTCTGGTATTCAAGTTGAAAAAGTGATTCTCTTCCAGCAGGGAAAGGGAACTGCCTTTCATTCTTACTAGCAAGAGGTCTAAATGTATTAAATTCTAGGACTGAACCTTCCAGATCATAGTGGGAGTTAGGGAAGCTAAGCCTTGTTTGTTGTTACAAAATAGTAGTGTGTTGACTTGAAGGTTTCTGAAGTGGAAGGGTAGCACATTACTTGATACTGGATATTCTTTAACTTAAGATTAATTTATTTATTAGCTATTTATTCAGACTTTTTCAGTATCAAAACAAAACTGTCACTTATAAGAAACAGCAAGCAGCACCTGAAGTATAACAGTAAAAGCTGTAATGCAGAGAAAAACTCTGGAAATAGTGAACATTCCTGTCTTGAAGAGTCTGTGTCGTAGGTTCTACAGACTCTGTAGTGCCTCTGTTCCATCTCTGTGTAGGATCTTCTCTAGTACATCTTCCCAGGTGGCTCTTGTCTTCTGAGAACAGTAACTTGTTGAGCATTTAAGCTGTGACTGGTAACAGGTATTAGCTGTCTTTCTCCCTTGTGTCACACTGTGTGGCTTTTGGATAAGTTCTAAAAAACAGTTCTTGACAGGAATTTAGGCTGTGGAAGGTTAACTTGGTAGGCTCTCAGTTCTGCCAGTAGCATCTGGCAGTGGCCAAAACACAAGAGAAGGCTTTGAGGTCTACTTTTAGAAGTTTACTGTTGATTGCATAATAGTAATAACAGTGCCTAAGTTACTGCAGTTTGTGCTTTAGGGACATACAGGTGAGTATCACAGAAACAACAAGTTGGTTTATGACTTATCCTTCTAGGGTCTTCTCGAGGGCCACTTCCCATGAAAAGAGGTCCACCTCCACGAAGTGGAGGCCCTCCACCTAAGAGATCAGCACCTTCAGGACCAGTGCGTAGCAGTAGTATGGGAGGAAGAGGTAAGGATTTCCTGAGTTACTTTGTTGCTTAGTCAGCTGTAGCGCTTTAGTTTTTTTTCAGGAACTGTTGCAAATCATTGATTCTAACTAAATCTGCTGTGGGATAGCATATTGTTTTTCTAATCTATCGGTTCTCTTTATACCAATACCATTTTGTAGCTGTTTGGAACAATTTGGTGTGATTTGATAAGTATGTTCCTTCTAGCGCTGCTTTAAAACTGTACAAGCAGAAGTGTAAAGTATTAAAAATGTAGGCTACAGAAATACTTTTAAATAGCTATAAACAGTCTGCTAGTACTTACTTGCCTTGAGGAGTCTTCTGTGTGCCTAAATGCTTATTAAGTTGAAAAATCTGGACTGTTTCTTTTAAGCTCCTGTGTCACGTGGAAGAGACAGTTACGGTGGTCCTCCACGCAGAGAGCCCATGCCATCACGAAGAGATGTCTACATGTCTCCAAGAGATGATGGCTATAGCACTAAAGACGGGTAAATATATTTGACTAATTTAGTACGGCTTTTTTTTTTGTTCAGAGAAAGGATTTCAGTCCCTGATTTTCAGAAGTGACATGTGGCTAACATCTCAATTCTTGTTCTTTGTAGTTATTCAAGCAGAGATTATCCCAGTTCCAGGGATACACGGGACTATGCACCACCCCCACGAGACTATGCATATCGTGATTATGGTCATTCCAGTTCACGTGACGAATACCCCTCTAGGGGATATAGGTATCTACTGTTGGATTTTTCTCCCTGTCATTTTATTCTTGCTGGGTTCTCACTGATTTGTACTAACTCTTAGTAGTCTTTCCTCCTATAGCGATCGTGATGGATACGGTGGTGGACGTGACAGAGACTACTCGGATCATCCAAGTGGAGGCTCCTACAGAGATTCATATGAGAGTTATGGTAAGAATCCATTTTGAGGATCATGTAGTAATCTGTACAGGTGCCATAAAATCATAAATCTGATTTCTACTAGGTTGCTCATGTTTTATGGGGAAGTGGGACATTTTTTTCCCCCTACAGTGAAAGTGCAGTTGTTGGTTGTCATTTGATCATCTTGTTAAATAAGCTATAAGCTAAAGAAGCAAAGTCTACAGTTCAGAATTGCAACTATCTCTGGAAAATATGGCTGAGTTTCTTCTCTAAAATAACAAGCTGTTCTGGAATACCCAGTAAAGAGCCTGCCTGAATGAACACCGTCTTCATTCCTTCAGAGTCTTTAAATCCACTCACTGCCCGATATGCAATCCCCACTTTAAATACCATTAATGTGGCAGATTATATTAAGAACATCTCAATACATACAAAAGAGTAGCAGTAAACATTTAAATACAGCAATTCTGTAAATTCAGATTGAAATTGTTATATATAACTTACGGTGTTGCCATATTACCTGACCATTGACCCTGCAGGTAACTCACGTAGTGCTCCACCTGCACGAGGGCCCCCGCCATCTTATGGTGGAAGCAGTCGATATGATGATTACGGCAGCACACGAGATGGATATGGAAGCCGAGAAAGTTACTCAAGCAGCAGAAGTGATGTCTACTCAAGTGGCCGTGATCGTGTTGGAAGACAAGACAGGGGTCTTCCCCCATCCATGGAAAGGGGCTATCCACCTCCTCGTGATTCTTACAGTAGTTCAAGCCGCGGAGCACCCAGAGGTGGTGGCCGTGGTGGAAGCAGATCCGATAGAGGTGGAGGCAGAAGCAGATACTAAAAACTCTAAAAAATTTTGGACCAAGACAGATTACTTCTCAAAAAAAAAAAAAAAGGAAAAGTGGAAGTTGTTCTATCTTTACTACCAGAGGACTACTAAAAGGAAAAGTTGTTTTTACCTTTTTTTATTGTTGCCTGTTAAGTTTTCCCCTCCATGACTTTTATGCTTTTGTGAGGAAAAGTTAAACCGATGTTTAATTTCATTTCAAAATTGTTAACATTTCTTTCAAAAAGCAGATGTTAAATGTATAAAACTTGAGCTGTGTACTAGTGTTGTAATTTTCAAAGTAAAGTTTCCCTGAAATGCCACACCTCCCATCTGATTTTCCTCATGAATGGAACAAGCAGTTCTTAAGATCTTCCACACAACATCCAACCATCTAACATGGAGATGGATTGTTCTACATGTTCAGCATCTCATTCTTAAACAAAGTGTTGCTTGTGATTTGGAGGGTGGTGGGGATAGTCCACACAAAGTTCAATTGTGCCTAGAATTTGAAGTCACGGTGTTCCCAGTACAAAATGCCTTCAGATCCTTGTGTAAAGAGAAATAGAGGATATCATTCACTTAACCTGAAAAAGCAAGTGGATAATACTATTTTCTGCCTTCCTACTGTTTCATGGGGAGTTTGAAAAGATCTCCCCTCCAGATAAATCATGTACATGTAAGTCAGCTACAGAATACTGTAAAAATAAAAAAAATTGACCAATTCCATCAAAGAAGCTGCAAAACGATGCTTACTCATACTGTTTCAAATTTTTGCAACTCTGTAGTGTTTCACTTTTAAAGGAACATCTTTGATTCCAAAGGAGAAAATAAGATAAGCAAAGAAGTCTTTCTCTCCAACTTCTCAAAGGCTTATGGCTTCATAAAAACAAGTGAATCTTTCAGCATTCCACAGCTGATTTAAAGCATCAAATGCCTGTGAAACAGCAAAGATGGTAAGCAAAGCAAACTAGTTTTTCAGTCTAAGTCAAAATTGAACCAAGTTATCTTCCTCTAGTACAGTAAGACAAGCTGCACGTCATGGCAATGGAAGTGCTGTCTAGATTTAAAAAAAAAAAGGAAAAGAAATACTCCAATACATTAGAAGTTCTCCAAATTCAACATTTCTTCTTGGATATAAAGCATTTGTGGCACCAATTTTGAAACTAAAGTCATAATGCAGCTCACTCTAGGCAGAATATTGCCAAGTAGGGTTGGGAGGGGGTATTCTGTGCTCCTATCTTTCAGTGAAGATGCTTAAAAAGGCTGCATATACTATATTTTAACAAAATTAAAAGCCTGGTGAAATCAGGAATTGGTTTAGATTGACAAATATCAGCTCGGCTATTGGGAGTTTGAAGCAAGCCATTGCAAACTTGACGTTTAGTTGGATGCCTGACTCTTTAGTTTGATACTGCATTACGGGGATATCTAGTAGATGTGGCAGAACCTGTGGCAAGTTGTTATGACTCAGGTAAAGCCATGAAGTTCAAAAGATGCTCTTGACTATGGTAGACATGAAGACCTCCAACTAAAAAAAAACAAACCACAAACCCAAGAGCTTTGTACTACTGTTTAGTCCTCAGTAAATTTTGTCGTTCAACTTATGGATTTAACATGGCAGTGCACCATTGAAAAGGAATGAGAATCCATAAGCCATGCAACCTATCACTAAGCCATTCCAGTCCATTCCAAGCCAGTGAATCCTCCACCACTTAAAAGAGAAGTAGTAAAAGTTTCAACAGAATAATCTGCAAACCCAAGCTTGTGACTTTTTTTGAAATGGGGGGAAGCACCATGGGTTGACTCGCGCTGTAAAATGTACGTTTCTCAATTTGTTGTATCTTTTCTTGATTGCAGGGTGATAACATCTAGAAGATACTACAGAAGTAATGCTGGTTCATCTGTGTTGATGACAGAGATGAGTGGTGCCTGTACCAATACATAAGGTAAATATTATACTAGTGTAATAGGTGGAAGGAAGATTTCTGGTGGTTCTTTGTCTATAGATCTGGATGGACATTGTTTATGGCTAAAGAGCATTTTCAACTTCCTGTTTGAATTTTGGAGGAGGAGGTTTGAGTAGGCTTTTTAAGCCTACTAAGTTAGGAGTGACTGAGAGACTTATGCAGAAATTGATTCAGTTTGCGCACGGCTGAACATAAAATATGATTACAAATTCACTTTAAATCATGCTGCAGAGGATACTTAGTCTAGAAATCCTTAGAAGACCAGACCGTAAAAATCTGAATTAGAATAATAAATGTCAGTACAGGCATTTTATCAGTCTTCTTAAAGGTGCAGAACATGCAATTTAATGACTATACTGAGTATAATCTTAGATTAGGAATTAATCTCTGCAGAGGTCCTTGGATTAAATTGCAGACTTCCAGGCATCTCCAGGATGGTTTAAAACTTTGTAGATCAGCTGTGTTTCATGACTTTGAAGCCTACGCTATTACAATTATTTTTCAAGTAGATGAAGGAGCAACTGTCTTGAGGCTTTATGTGGAAGAGTGACAGGAAAAAAAGAAGGTGGTAGTGACTGTCATGCTAATACAGCCTTTTTAAAAACTTTTCTACTAAATAATTGTTACTTTCAAAAAAAAAGGAAGTAACTTCTTCTAATGTGTGCAAAATCCGTTAAAATCTACTATAGAGTGAAGGGTGAGTACAGATAACCTTTTCCAAGGGAAGTATTTAGGTAAGAAGCATGTGTACTTTTTATGTAATTTTTAAAACTAGTTTTCAAAGTACTCTGTAAATGTAAGCGCATCTTTTGTTGTTAGTTTCAAATACTGCTTTTGAGAACCAACTTTGAAATGGTGAAAATAAAAAGCTGTAGTTGGTACAGTATTGTTTATCTGACACATGGTCACTGATTTCAGGGAATTTCCATCTTGTGTCAACGATACATTCTGTTGCATACTGTGTGATGTTTGTAGTCTCACTTGGCTTACAATTTATTCTTTTTAGAGTCTCAGCAAAAGCAACTAAATAGCTGTGCAGTGCCTTTGTCAGAATATGCCCATAATGTTTTGTAAATACTACTGATAAATTGCTTCTGTTACCTTGACAAAAATGAAAAAAACACACGCTGTTTCAGGGTACTGGATTATATTTCAGATCACGTGCAGAAGCATCATGAGTATTTTTTGTTCTGAGTCAAAGGAAGCTTATAGTTAAATAAAATAAAAGCTGCTACCTGACCAACTTTTTATTTTTCTGTCACTTGATAAAATTTCAACGAACAAAAAGTGTTACTTTCCTTATCTTCGCATTCCTCTTAGGCATGACTTGTAAAATATTTAAATCACAAATCCTACTGAAAATGACACTATTTGAACTATAGGTGTCTCTTTAAAGATTAAAAAGCCTAACCTTTTTTTCATTGATGTCAGTAGTATGAAACCCAAGTGGTCTAGGGAAATATGTCTAAAAGTTCTCTCCTCTTGCTCACCCCCCACCAACCAGAAAAAATCAGCAGGAGTCAACTTCTAGATTTACAGTTGGAGGCTGATCCAGATCATGAATCCTCTAGTAAAGAGATGGAATACTGTCTGTAATATGCAGCACTTTAGGCAACTTTAAAAGGTTTTGCAAAATCATCGTATAGGTTGTGTCAGAATATTTTCAACTTTTTTTGTATGTATGTGCCATGTTAACTTCAATTTTCTGTAGTAGGTGGGAAGCTGAAGGTTGATTATTCTTGGCAAGTGAAAAAGCTTCTCTCTTTGAAAAATTAAGTGCTTTTTTCTTGATTCACTAGATGTGTTTTGTCACGTACTGGTCATAGTGACCCATGTTGTAATTAATGAAGATATCAAAGTTAAAAGCACACTTTCTCAGCATACTCTGCAGTTTATAAACATTTCCAAATTTTTAACAGGCATGGCGCCAACGTTAGCTTAGGGAGCAGAAAATGGAACTTAACTGATCACATGGCAGGAAATACTAACTTTGTTAAAAAAAAAAAAAGGATGTAATTGTACTGATTTAGCAAGCAATTCACCTTTCCTTGATCACAAGTTTAATGTATAGCACATCATTATTTACAGATTAGTACCAGTGTCTATACCAGTTTATTACAGGATTCCTGAGTATCATGCTGAGATGGTCAAGAGCTAGTGGGATTTTGTGGTAAGCAAGAGTTTGGAGGGGGATACGCACAGGGATTACAGAGGCTTTGCTCAGTACTTGCTCTGGCGACAATGTTGTACAAGAAGTGTGCATTAATACAAGTAGTCCTCGGATTGTTTTGATTATTGTAGTTAGCTATTGATGTATTTTCATACTGCTGGGGTAAATGGAATATAATCCAAATGTATGCACTGTGCATATAAAAACAATCAACTCAGTTGTGTCTTGGTTTCTGAGAGTGTACTAACTTGGATTTCCTTTTTTCAGTTACGGTGGCTAGAAGGCAGCAGTGCAGCAGTGGATATGCATTGGGAAATGGAAGGATAACAAAGTGCAACTGATGAAGCTTGGCTTTTGAATGTGGTGTTACCCGCTTACTTGTTTTAGAGGGTTGTGTTAACATTCAGAAATTGCCTTTGAAAGAAGCACTACTAATCTCTTGGGTATTAAAAAAAATTGTCAGGTGGAAGTCAATTGCTATCTGCTGTAGCTAACATCTTCCAAGAGTTGAGTGAGCCTTTTTTTCAGTCCATATACATACATCAGTAGATTTCTGCAGCAAAAAAATCCGGAGTTGCCCTTTACATCAGGTGCTTTCTGTTTATGGTGAAAAAAAGAGCAAGTTCTATAGAAGTGAGTTTTAGTAATCTAAAGTACAGAGAACTAAATTGTTACAAATTCTTCACCAAGAAACCATGAAAAGTTTTACTGTGTTCTTACATTAACAGTTTTATAAATGTCCAGGCCTTCTGGATGAGAGGAAGGAGGTGTTGATGTACTGAGACGATACTGGTGACAAATGCCCAGAATAATTAGTGTTGTTATGTGTACTAGTTTCGTGCAAAACTCCAGACAGCACTGCATTTCTTGCAACAAGGTGCTTTCTTCAAAACCTTTGCCTTGGTTTTAATGCATTTTCTTATGCACCAGTATTTCATGTAGATACCTAATGTCAGTTGACTGAAGTACTTACACAGTCATGGCTAATAAAGTTTATGCTGGCCAACCCCCAGTGCCGCAGCCCCCTGAGCTGTGGTAGACATAAACTGATCTCATTTAAACAACTAACGCACAGTTTATATTGGGTAGCTAAAGAAGGAAAAAGCATGCATACCTTGCTTAGGCATTTAAAACTACCTTTTGGTTTTGGGATGCGAATATCGCTTTAAACTTAGTTATGGACTGCAAGATTCTGGGAGTAAGTCTGCCTGTATGTAGCAGATGGGTAGAATTGCAGTATTTCCTGGGGCTAATAAATTTACTGTTAAACAAGCATAATGGGATTTGTTTTTGGTTTTGTTTTTAATTGAAAAAAATAAACCTGTTAGCAACACTTGCATGGTGGAAAAGATTACTAGTGTTACATATTGTGCTAGAGGTTTATTGTTACAAAATGGTCTCAGTGTATCTTCTGCAAGAAAGAATAATAACACTCTAATATTAAGCAACTCCTTTTTCAGCAGTAGCTTATAGTCTGGGTACTGCTGTTCAGGCTGAACCACATCATCCTAACTAAAATGTAGTACCACCATATGAGCTATCCTACGAAAAGAGATTGATACCTGCCTAAAATGCTAAATAATGAGAATGTATGAGGAATGTAAATCAGCTCATGTGCTGACTGAGACTTCATCGTTGAAAGTCACTAGTTTAAATATAAGGCATCTGAGTAGATTCTGCAGCAGAAAAATACTCCAGCATTGTTGTTTGTATTGTGTGTTTTGCCTCTGCTGGAAAAAGCATAAAAGTGAGTGACTTTGAGGAGAATCACTCTAGAATGTTCTCTGAACATCTGAATGCTGTTCTTGACTTGCTCCTGTTACCATGCTTGTTACTGGTGTATACGCAGAGTCCTCTGATAACTGGGTATAGACACCCCCCCCCTTTATTTTTTAAATAATACTGTGCTATATTGTCATCACTGGTGTAAATCAGGCTGCAAATAAAGGTGTATTTGTAACTTGGGGGTGGAGGTTGACTCTGCAAGAGACGATTGACAATTCATTTGATTGTCCCTGTTGGTAAATAACCAAAGTTGAAGTCTTTTTCCAAAGACCAGACTAGAAGCTGTTCCTTGCTTGGTGGCCATACTTTTCATACCCTGGGTTTGCCACAGAATTAATTTAGCATAGGGGTGGGTGAACAAGCTGGAACTTAGATCAGTCCTTTCAGAAAGACATAAGATTGGCCTTGAGGTGGCTAATCAGAAATGCCTTACAGTTTTGGGCTTTCTGAATACACAGGTCTCCAGGTCTTAAATAAGTTGGTAAGTGTTAAAGATGTGGGAAGTACTTACTTAACTGTAGCTGCAGCTGCTAACATCTGCGTGGCTGCAACAGCTGCATGTGAAATAGTCGTGAAAATAAACCTGTCCACACAATAAAAATGTGTGCTTTTAGAGGAGTGAGTGGGTGAAGTACTGTTTCGTGTTCAGGTTTGTAACAGAGTTCTCATGAAGTAGGTGTGTAATTTTCCCTGTGTTAAAATATTTCTCTTCCTCTTTACATCAGAAACTGGTATGTTCTGATGAGATGACTGAAGTGCCGGTCTTCCATATGGAAATGATTGTCCCCAGTAGATGAATAAGCATTAGCAGTTGTCTTGCCTACTACAGATCTGGAGAAAGAGAAAGTGAACTACGGAAGTGGAGACTGCAAGTACTCAATTCTACAAAATAGTAGTGCTTGTGAGAACTGGCAAAAGGAAAAAAAAGAAACTGCCGTTCTTGCAATTACTCATACAATTTGAAATGTTTTGCACACACATGGGTAGTTGTAGATGCACTTCACCAGATGGCAATGAGCTTTGTGATTTAGCTCCAGCCAGCTGTATCGTTCACACTGGCTTAATAGTATTTCCACACAACAGAACTGGAACTCATCCCCAGGTCCTCATAAAGGTCAGAAGTCTGGTCTAACCTGAAAAGGGCAATTCTGACATAACTTGCTGATGGCTGTTAAAAATTATCCTTGTGTAGGTCCCAGTACCAGTCATAAGATCTGGAAAGTGGAGACACAAAACCATATTTATTGTACATAATTTATCCTTTTGCTGTTGTATTTCTCCCTACCCTTTAAATTACCAGCCTAAGCAGTTTGAGAGCACTGATGTCTTGAAAAACAGTTGCTTCAAGGAACAGGGTTAGGAATTAGCTCAGAACATTGTCGCTGAGAAATTCTGGTCTCTAGGATAATCTGTTCCTGTTGTATTGCTTCAGTCTGTGATGCTCCAACTTCTCTGGCATCATAAACAGAGAATTGCTTCATTTTCCATCTGTTCTGGTGAAAGGACAGTTAAAAGGATAAGAAAATGGCAAGATGACTGGACTGTTCTAAATTGGTAACGATCAATAGTGATGGTCAATACTATCCCAGAGCAGGGTGAAAAACTGGTAACTGCTCCATACAATGGATCCTGAAGAGCTGGGGGAAAGGGACATTTTAATAGGACAAGTGAAATCGTTGGAAAGCTTCATTCTCGGCTTCGGATGACTTAAGTTTATGAATTTTTCAAACTTAAATCAGATGTTTGTTTTGAAACATAATCATCTTCCCCAAAAGCATTGTGGATTATATGTGCACTTCTTGTATAAAACAGTTGAAAAAACAAACTTTTTCTACATAAAGTGCCTGATTGGAATTTATTTTCAAAAATTGTATCTTGGAAATATAAAACTACTGTAAAAGGCAGTTTTAATAGCTGGGTTTGCTGCATAAAGTTGGGAGATATTTAAAGTTGGTATGATATTTCATACCTCAATCATCTTTAGTGTGAAGTTCAATTTTAATGCTGCAAATACTTCATCATTTACAGTACTAAAGAAAAATTTACTTATTTGGGTAATAGCCACAAGTTAAGACCATGTTTACCAGATCATAGGATGCCAGCTGCCATGAGGAGGAAGTCACTAGGTGAGATCGTTCTGGTGGAAAAAGTATCCACATAAAATACTTTTATTTTCAATAATGTTGAAAATGTGTAGTTAAAGATGTGTCTTTCTTTAAAGTAACAGTGCTAGAAACTGTTTTATTTAAAAAACAGTTTCTTACCTTAGAGTAACAGTATTTCTGGTTCTTAAGATTTGGTGAGTTTCTGCGCTGAGCAAAAAAAGTAGTTTCACACTTGAGCTCTGCAAGCAGCAGCAGAGGCAGGAAGATGTAATCACGGATGTGGGTTCCAGCAAGCTGCTGCTGCACAGGAGAACCGCGCTGGCGGCAGAACCCTCCGCGATGAATCCAGAAGAGCAAATTGTAACGTGGCTAATTTCATTAGGAGTTTTAAATTCCCCTAAGAAAATAATAGATGATCCGGAGGAGTTCCTGAAAATTTCTCTGAAAGATGGAACTGTGCTTTGTAAACTCATTAATCGACTTCTTCCGGGATCTGCAGAAAAGGTAACTCTTTTAAAAAGACGTATTTTGCTAGCCTGAAACGCAGCACTGCTCAGTAAAATACTGCAGCGGTCATTCCGAGGTGTGGTTTTCTTTGGTAAGCTGAGTGAGGAGCATCAGAGCGATGAATGTTTTACATATCGGTTACTAGTTGTATCCGATTGAGGGCGAAGTACGATTGTAGTTTTAGTTCTTCGGTTTTGCCTTTACATCCAGAAAAAAACCCGAAAGGTTGCAGTTGGCCGAGTTAACGCATGTTGATTCAGTGGCAGGAAATACTGGGCCTACCAGAGATCAAAATATCTTGGTTTTGAATAGAAGGATATGCAGTTTGTCTGTATTTACGTAAATATCATTAATTATAACTGTAAATATATTCACTCTTTCAGAACTCTTACTGTAAAATACTTTGTTAGTCAGGAAATATATTAGAAAAGCAGTTCAAGTTAGGAATAAATAATAAACCTTGCATCCGTGCCATTTTGAACTGTCCCAAGGCCAGCAAATCCATTGGTACTGAAGCCATTTAAGCCGCGTGAGTACCTCCTATTACAGTTTTACAAGGCATATATTCAGACGGTCCAGAAGTGTGGCAACTGCAAAAGAAAAAAAGGGAAGGAGTCCAATGAGAGATAGGAAATGGCAACACAGACGAGAAGCTGTTTAATCAAAAAAAAAAAAAAAAAAAGGTGGTCCATCCTGAAAAACAAGAGCCTGCCTTTATTATGCAAAAATCAGTTTTGCTAGCTCCTTATCTTTTGGTCATATGTGATGGTTGGGGGCAGTGTGTTCTTAAAGGTCATCAATTTCCCACTGTCACTTAGGGCACTGTCATGTGTTGACATTCAAAACAAGATGCCGACCATTTCGATGTATGCATCACTTCCTCCAGTGGCTCTTTCTTCCTGCTTTGACAGCTTGCCTGCCACCCCCATCCGCCCCCTTAAGAAGCTTCCCTAATTCAGTATAAAACGCACATGTCAATATTCATGCAGGCCTTCTGAAGAGAGGCTATACAGAAGGTAATGCAATGATCTCAGTGGATTTTCTTTCTTTAGTATTGCCTGGAGCCTAAAAATGAAGCTGATTGCATCAGTAATATTCAAGAGTTCTTGAAAGGCTGTGCACTCCTTAAAGTGGAGGTAAGTCAACTTGAATCATTTCTCTTATTGTTGTAATATGCTTCTTTAATCAGCCTTCTGGAAGGAAGCCAGATACCAGAGGGATGAAATTGGTAGTCCTTCCTCATTTTTTGTATTAATAACATAAACTGGAGCATGGGTAATTTAATATTCTATCTGGAGAATTTGGAAACGGGGTGTATTGATTGTGAGCTTAACAGATTCCTTCTCATCTTCTGACACAAAACTAAAATGGTCAGGTAAAAAGACGTGTAGCAATAACAGGAGGTAACGGAGTCAAGCAGCGTGGACCTGTTTACATTTTTTTTTTCCCATTATGAGAAGGGATTACAGGTTTTAGCCTTGCTTTAATATGAAGGTGAAATATTCTTAATACTGCAGTATTTTTCATACCCTTGCAACTGTTCCATGAGATTCTGCCGAACACAAAATATTAAATTGATCCTTACACATGAAAATTATCACAGTGAAGACAAAAAACACCTTTTCAGTGGCTATTTCTGATCCTATCTATATGCTGATTCTTAGGCTTAAGCATAGCTCATCTTTGCAAGATCAGAGTCTAAATGAATCACGTAAGAGTTATTTTTTTATTAAGTGCATATGGATTTAAAATATTTAGTATCACACTTAAAATTCCTACAGTAAAAAAAACCTGTAACTAAGAGCCGTCACTGTCTCATTTGAAATAGGCTCAACACTGTGGAAAAAAAATACATTCTGAAGACAAATTCTAGCAGTAGCCGGGGCAGCATCCTTGGGCATTACACAGAATATTCGTACACTACAGTGAGAAAAGTCCAACCCATGATAGCTCTGTTCCTGTGCTTTTCCTTTGAAGATCTAAACAAGCAAAGAGCCTTTCTTCTCTTCAGAGCTTTTTAGCTAACTAGCATGAAAATTTGCTCATTCCAGAACTGTTTCACTACCCTGTTGTTTCCCAGTAATGCAGTTCTCAGAGCCTGCTGCAGCAGCCCAGTTTTAAGAGCAGATATATATAGAATCACTGAAGGCCTATCGCATCAGAAATCAGTTGTTGCCAGTCTTCTGGTACTGACCATGTGATTTCCTCAGTTTTTCAGAGAGTTTATTTTTCTATTTAAAAACTAACCATAACGGTTGTGGTGGAAAATATTAAAAAATAGGAGTCTTAAACAGCTAAGAGGTAAGACAAGGGAACAGTCCTCAGCTGTTGTGCTTTATCATTTCATAGTTTTTAAAGCCAGTTCTGCAATATTGCAGTCACACTCCACAATTTTCAGATACTAGGAACTAGCAACGTTCTGTGTTCAGCTCTGGGTGTTGCTCTGATCCTCCCTGTTCCTCTTCTTCCTTGGTTTTAATTTAAGAAAAGGTTTCTGACTTCTTTTTTCTTCTGATTTATAACCCTGTATAGTGCTCATGTGGTTGCCTCTGTCTTGGTCGCTGTGAAAGGAGACCTCAAAAGCTGAATAAAAGCTCAAGTCTCTCAAGGTCAAGTTTAAATTTTGCAACCAAATGAAAATTATTTCTTCTTATGTTTTTTTTTTTCCCCCAAATACTAACAGTCTTATTAGAAGGCCAAGTGAAGCCACGAATTTGCTTCTTCTTGGTTCCTTTCTGTAGCCTCAGACAGAGGAACACTCAAGGTAGGACAGCTGACATGGTTGGGCAAGACATGGCACAAGTCAGCGTGCTTATGCTCCCCTCTGGCTCTTCTCCTCCCATTTGCCAGCTCTGAAGGCAAGGCCAGAGGAAAGGTGGAAACCTTGGCAAAGAGGCTCTAAGCAGCATACCATAGGTGGTCCTCCCCCATGTCTGATGCTTAGTTTGCCTTGGGAAGGGTCACTGCCCTTCTGAGGGGATTTCTCTGCAGCACATTTCTCTGCAGCACATGCTCTGAAAGCATGCTTGGAGCATCAGAACAGGCAGGGAGCCTTCTGGTTCCAAGATCCGTTGGCACTGAAGTTGCAGTGATCTGGTATTATGTCTAAGGAAGATGAGCATAGGATAGAAAATCTGTTCTGCTCCAGTAACCTAGCGTGAGAAGGGAGTAACATCAGGAAAGCTCTTGGCTTAATAGGTTTGACTTCCCTGACTGCCATCCTGCTGCTTACCCAGACTTTGTATTTTATAATAGAACCGTAATGGTTCTGTCAAATTCTGCCCTTCTCCAAAGTGCCACAGAGAACTCTTGTTCCTTGGATATGAAGAAGTAGCCTGTGGCTGCATCTGAGCCACTTCTGTCTTGAGACTGACAAGTGCATGTTAAGGTCAGAGATTCTGTTCCTGTTGCAGATGTGAGCAAAAGAGGATGTTCTGAGGCAATTCAGAGCTCACAACTTCTACTCTGGATACTGACTCGTACAAAAAGGTTCATCCTGGGAAACCTCAAGCATGAGAAACTTCATATATGGCATCAGGATCCCATCCTAGCATCCCATGGCTTCATCACGCCTTGCGAAAGCAGTGGCTACCTTCATGCTATGCTTTAACTTTGTGTTTATTTCTGTCGCAGCCGTTTGGAGCTGAATACATCACTGAGCATTGCTAGCCTGCAGGGAAGGCAATCAGTGTGGAAGGGAGGGTTTCCAACAGCATTTGGTTGAAACCTGAAGCCCACCTTCCACTGAACGGGTACCGTTTGCCAATCTCTTCCAGTGGGAGGGTGTGCAAAGAGGTTGCTCCTGCAGAGCTACACATACGCACTTTCCTCCTACCCTTCTTTGTTGTCCTGGTAACTCAATCTTAGGAAGTGGAAGAAAGACACAGCAAGGCAAACAGCACCTTTTCCTGTTTTACAGGAACAGTGAAAGATTTGAATGCAGTGGAAGGGAGGGAGAAAGACACTCAGTGACCTTCCTGCTTTGAGGTGGCTCGGTTAGGTTGTAGCAGCTCTACAGGCTGGTATAAATAACCAAATTCTTCCTTAGCTTCAGCCCAGGACTGAAGCCTGCAAAGATCTGCTGCTTCAAATGTGTTAGTCCTAAAAAAAAAGCCAAGCAGGGGAATCAACACCTTCTTCTAACTAGACAAGTGCTGTAATTAGGTGAAACAGTGAGACTGCTTAAAATTTTCCAACTGCTTTTCAGTGGTAGAATTTGATCCAAGTCATAAGAACGTCTACCAGCCCAGCTCTGCTGAGACAGAGGACTGGGCAGAGGGTGTGGGCACCTCTTTGGAGCTTAACTGTCCTTGGGGGATTCTTTGCTGGTTTGGACTGAGCAACAGTGCAGATAACCTGATTGTGCTTCATTTATGCTGTGGCTTCAGCCTCTGGGCTGTGTATATGACCCAAGATCTGGTCCATCCAGTGGGTGAGTACTGTTAAGATAGTGGCAGCTGGATGCAAGTGGGTTGAGGTGGAAGGCAAGAGCTTCTGTCCGGATGGCCAGGTGAAGTCTAGTTCAGAAGATACAGGGAAAAGATAATGAGGCAAATCAGGTAGAAAGCCTGGCCTAGCTTGTTCTTCACGGCACAAATGGGAACTGTTAGTCTTTGCTTTTGCTGTTGACACCACTGTGCATATAATAACAGCAGCTCAATAGCTGAGCATCATTTACTGCTGAAGAAGCACAAGACCTTCATTCAGCATTCAAGCAGCATTTTATTGCTAATATGACCACAAAACTTCTGTCAGGGGGATGAATTTTGTGAACTAAGAACGGTATCTGCAAGATAAATCAATAGCTGGATTAAACCTGACTGTCCAGAACAATCAGAGAGCACACAGCATGTCATTGCTATCGCGGGCAGAGCTGGAGTTGGAGTTTTGCAGTTGGAGGTGCTTGCAACCTCCATGAATGTGTTTGTACTTGGACTGAGGGCTTGGGAAAGCAGATGAGAAATCGTCACCCCCTTGGCTCCCCATCACTGTGCTCCCAAAGCCTGCCCTGCTTTGGCTTCCCTCCCGGTTTCCTAGCAGGGTGATGTCAAAAGCAGAAGCTCCAGCCCAGCACTGACCAGTGCAAGCACTGGGGAATGGGTATATCTGAATTCAGCACGACTCAGCGTCTCAGAGACCTCTGTCTCGCAGATGTGTGGGGTGTCTTCGATACCCCTGTGTCCCTCCGTGGGGTTGGGACCTACAGCTGGGCTCCACCCTGGATGTCAGTACAGAGCTTCCTTCCCTTGCCACGCTTCAGCCTGCTTTGCGTTGAAGTGTCCGGGGATTTTTGTACTCCCTGCAGGAGGGTGTTCCCCGAACAGATGGGCACACACAGCAGAGGCACCATGCTCACCGTGGGGAGGACATGCTGCCTCCACTGAACTGTGCCTCATCTGCAGGCCCTTCTGCAGCCTAAAAATGCTGCAATTACCACTTCAATAGCCTGGATTTTCCTTTCTTTTCCTATCCTTCCCCCCTCACTTTCCCTGTCCTTTTTCCCTTCCTTCTTTCCCTTTTTTTTCCCTTTCCCTTTCTTTTTTCTTTTCCTCTTAGCCCACTTTCCTGATTTACTTTTTCCCTTTCCCTCCTCCCTTTTCCCTGCCTTATCCCTTCCCTAATTTACTTTTTCCCTTTTCCCTTCCTTCTTCCCTTCCTCTCCCCTTTCCCACCTCTCTTTTCCCCTCGCC
>NW_010553754.1:456-15162 GCF_000687285.1 Phaethon lepturus | reverse complement strand
CGTGCGGGGCCGTTAGGGAGGTGGGAAGGGCCGGGAGGGAGCGGCGTCGCGGCCGATCCCTATGAGCGGGAAACGCCGAGGCGGCAGGGCACGCCGGGTCCGGCGTCCCCGCCTGCTCTTCCCTCGCGCGGCGGAGGGGGTCCTGCCTCCACACAGGTGTACGTTCCCGGCGCAGAGATGCCTGAGGAAGGCCTCTTCGGGGACGAGGGCAGGCTTTAACCCGCAGCGCCATGAGGCCCTGAGATGTGTCACTGTTAGTTGTGGGTCTTCAGCCAAAACCAGCTCCAAATTTTGGTACACGTTATGTTCATGAGTGACCATTTGGGGCAAAATCTCGGTGACGGCAAGCATTTTAGTTGTTTCTAGTGTATTTAATAAAGATGAACGTTTTCCATTTTTGCTTTTGAGTGAAGTTCTGCTTAGGTTCTGAATTTCACCACTTCACATGAGAGAAGAAGCTGAACATGAGCCGGCAGTGTGCTCAGTGGCCAAGAAGGCCAACTGTGTCCTGGCCTGTATCAGAAATGGTGTGGCCAGCAGGAGTAGGGAAGTGATCATGCCCCTATACTCAGCACTGGTGAGGCTGCACCTCGAATCCTGTGTTCAGTTTTGGGCCCCTCACTACAAGAAGGATGCTGAGGTGCTGGAGCGTGTCCAGAGAAGAGCAACAAAGCTGGTGAAGGGTCTGGAGCACAAATCTTATGAGGAGCCGCTGAGGGAACTGGGGTTGTTCAGTCTGGAGAAGAGGAGGCTGAGGGGAGACCTTATCGCTCTCTACAAATACCTGAAAGGGGGTTGTGGTGAGGTGGTAGTAGCTAGTGATAGGACAAGAGGAAATGGCCTCAAGATGCACCAGAGTCGTCAAGCATTGGAATAGGCTGCCCAGGGAGGTGGTGGAGTCACCATCATTGGAGGTATTTTCAAAAAATGTGTAGACGTGACATTTCAGGACATGGTTTAGTGAGCATGGTGGTGTTGGGTTAACAGTTGGACTTGATGATCTTAGAGGTCTTTTCCAATCTTTATGATTCTAAGAAAGTTACTCAGAAATACTTCTGATTTTCAATGTGCTCAAATCTCTTCTCAATATGTCGATCACAGAGAAAACCCCTCCCTAACAGCCCTGAGACCTTTTGGCATTGCTTCTGGCAGCGAGCAAATGCCTTGGGCCCACATTTTGGGGAACATAAGTTGATGGACTCCTCACAGGTTGGCAAGTGGATGATCAGGAAAAGAGTGTAGGCTCATTTATTTCAGGATGAAATGCAGTAGGCAGTGCCTGCAGGCATGGCTTTGATGTAGATAATGAATAACCTTTTAAAAAGGCCTCTGATTTGAGTTTTAAAGAAAAGCCTGGGATATTCCTGTTGAGTTTTATATTCCTCCTGGAAATTTGAAATCCTATGTGTTTAATCTGCACGGAGTAGTTACATGGCTGAAAACAGAAAAGAAAGTAATATATGGCATGTGGGGTAGGTTCATGTGAAACGGGGCCCAAACAGTGAGATCTCAGGTAGGAATCTACCTCCCATAGCAGTATGTATGTTGAAATCTGGCTCAGCTAGTCAAGGTCTAAAGGCTCCAGCTCCTGATGGGTTAGTTGTCTACTCTGACTACACATGCTGAGCTAATCATGAATGTGCCCTGGTTTCAAAGACATCATTGCCTCACTTGCTGTGCCATCTTCGCTCATGAATCACTACCCGTAAGACAGTATTCACCTCACAAACAGATGAAGCAGCTTGGACCGTGTTTCCTCTTACGAGGAAGGTCACAGCTCACAGTCAAGCGTAGCGTTTGGCCATTCTTCAGTAGCTGTGGTATGTTAACCTGTGGCTACCAGGTGGTAGCGGGCAGGTGAGGGACAGAAAGATTTTAACAGCATCACGGGTCTTTAATTAAGGATGTGCACCTGACTTGTAATTTCTCAAGTGCTAATGTTCATGAAGAGTTCCTTTACACAACTGCTACACATTTCTGTCCCTCTGCTAGAGTTGTGGGAGTGGTGAATTTTACTGGTAAAACTTTTTGGGAGTCTGCACTGCAAGCCAGCTCAGTGAAATAATCTGTGTTAATGGAAGCAACCTCGTTTATAGATGGCCTCCCTATGGAGTTGCATTGACACAAGAGAGGGATGTGCCAACAGATAAGTGTAATGTTGAAGCACACCCTAAGCATGCATCAAAAGCCCTCGTTTCAACAGAAAAACATTCCTCTGTTTCTTTGTCCGTTGTGTGATTACTTTTGAATGACACATCCAATCAGTGCTGGAATGTTTTCTGAAAGTTTGGAATTGAAGAACAACGCCCTATTTTGGTGAAAATCAGTAAACTAGAAGAAGAGTAGGGGAGACACGTAGTGCTCCTGGCAGCTGCTTGGCAGACCCAGCAGCTCTGAACAACTCTGTAATTTTCCTGGCAGTTATTAGCATTTCATTATAACTACCTCCATCTCAGTTCCAGCTCAAGTACGTTGACGCCCTGAATAATTTATTTTCTACCGAAGGAAAAAAAAAAAAAACACCACAAAAATGGGAGGAAGGGATCATGTGGGAATCAGTCATTGATAGAAAGGAAATGGGTGGCATGAAATGAAAGTAGCTGGAGAGGGTTACAAGAGGTCCCTGACGTACAAAGGGATGAGAGCAGAGTACACGGGGAATTTGCAGGTAACAGGCAGGTGCTGTGTAGTGTTGAACTTGGGCATACTAAAGCAACAAGGGCATGTCTGCTGGAAACGTCAGCTGCCTGAGCTAGTCTGATTTATTCAATATTTCAGCAATTCAGTGAAACATGCAGGATAGATATAACCAAAAAGTTGTATGCTTTGGTATGCACATTTGGTAGAGCTAGTGGTATGCACATCTTGTTCGTTCATATAACTTGAGTAGTTCTGAATCCCTTAAAAGCTAGCAAAAATAGATGTAGTTCAATCTGGAGACTGAGAAAGTGTACACAAGATTGGGTAACATTTGACCAGAAGTGGAAAGAGGACAGCACTTCCAGGAAGTCCTCAGGAAATTTACCTACCTGCACAGGACTTCACCTTGATAAAAGAGGCTGTTGGTGTGTTTCTAGCTTCAGTGTTGTTGCTGCTGTGGGTGATTTGCCATTTTATGCAACAGAAGCAGGATCAATGAAAAGCAAAAGGGAGGGGGAAAATAGAGCTCATAAAAAATGAGGAAAATCAAGAAAAGGTAGAGGATGATTAAGTGAATATCCTACCACCTGAGGCTGCAGTCAAGGGCAAAAACAAGGAAATCAGACATTTACATAGATTTTTTTAAAACCTTTATATCCATATTAGTTCATTTCTACCTCTTTTGTCCATTAACTTAAACCAACCTTTTCTTTTGAGCACAGTTTTGGAAAGACTCCTGTACTGATGTCAGTGGTTGACAGCTGTTGTTCTTCTAATGTCACAGCTTAAGTTTCCTGCCTCCTGTAAATCAGGCAGCGCAGAGAGTCTAGGAGGTAGGTTGGCCCAGGCTGTCTGCAGGACATGAGGGAATCTGAGGTTACTGACAAGGAGGGCTGGGAGACAACCTGTGAGGAACACCTTTTTTCGCTAGACAAAGGTTTCCAATCCTCTGAACTTCTCCTTCACTATGTCTGTTAGCTAATATGGATAATTTCACTGGGTTAACTTACTGTCCATGTCTGTCCTGCTCTGATTCTGCCTGTCCTGCTCTGATTCTGCCTGTCCTGCTCTGATGCCTCCAAGTACAACGGCATGAATGCAGGCAGTTGGTCCCAGGAGCCCTCAGACTATTCATGTGGGAGAAGACTTTGCTATTTTGTGATTCTTTGTAGCCTACTGAGGTGCCCTGTAGACAGTGTGAGACTGATGGCATGAAAGAGTTGGTGATCCTAAATATGCAAAATTATGTATCTTCTAATATTTCCCACACATTTAAAAACTACATCAACAAAAGCAAGCAACATAAGTCAATCTGTTTCACTACTAGAATTACCTAGCTTATTAGTGATGTAATGTACCTAATTATTAAATCATATATAGCCATCAAAAAGTGGGAAACAAAAATTGCCATGCCACTTTTATTACTATGGGGTTATTTTCAAGTTCACCAAAATACACACAGATTTGAAATTTGGAAAAAATAATCCCAAATAAAAATTTAAAAAAACCTGCACATAGGTTTTCATTGTAATCTGAATGTTAGGTATATTCTAGATTTAAAGGTGAAAATGATTGTCCAGTGTAAGTTTTGTTTGTTCTTCTATTCTCTAAATTTGGAAAAAACCTTCAGCTGTAGTTTTGAAGTAGTAATTTTTTTCCAATGTAAAGGAAAATAGACTTACTGTGGCACCTTTAAAATGGAAAATCAGTGTTCAAAAGAAAAAAAAAAATCAGAGTTTGTAACTGATTATGAGCAAGACTCTGTTGAAACAGTTAAGTCCACACTAAGTGAAACTGAAAAGTATTAATTTAGTGACCAAAGGTCACAAAGTTCTGGAAGCAAGTAGCTTTTGATACATAATCCCAGCTCATTGCTGCCTCATCTGGCTTTTTAGGAAATCACTTTTCCCGACACTTTCTAAATCTCTGGTAAATTTAAATCCCTGTAGCAGCTTGGGGACAGAATGCTCAGGCACTGGGGACCGAGGCACATTTATGCAGATTCGGGTGCTAACCCAGCTCAGGGGCTTTACCAGCTTCCCCAGTGTTTCCTCTGTCAGTGAGAGTTTGCTCTGAGTTAACGGGTCAAACGCCTGTTGAACTGCCTCTTCGGAAGGGTGTGCAATGGACTAACAACCAGCTTGACCAGAGTGAGCAGGGTTGGGTTGGAAGAGGTCTGGTCCAGACAGCTAGGCTGCACTCAAATGTAAGGGTTTAACTACAGTAACTGGTGTTTTAAAATGTAGACGGCATGCATAAATCCCTTACGTATGTTCAGATTGCTTTGGGAATTATTAGACCTCTGATGCAGAGGCTAAATTGCGTGTCCAGAGTGCCTGCGGTATGGAACTTTTATTCACACACCAGAATGAACGAAAGACAGCATAGGAAACCTGAGCGGAACAGAGTGGGAATGTACAAGGAATGCAGTTTTGCTCTTCTAGGAGTGTAATTTCCAGGTAAGTCATGAGAGGGGTGTATGCCCACCTAAACCAGGAAAGTTAAAACTTGAAAGTGTGTTCCAAGTTTTTGTTGAATTGGGAAAAAAGAAGAACAATTATCTGTCTTGCAGTAGTGAAATTTTAGGGTATCTAAAAATACTGGACCTGTTCTGATATGCTTAAAGTGTTTATGTATCCTTTGGGTATTAAAGAGGTATCTTTGACTTCCACACCTAATTATGGAATACATCAAAAAAAGTCAGCCAAGAAGATATTATTTCTGGTTCCAGTACATGAAATGTATGTTTGACAATTTTAAAATGTGTATGTAAAGAAACGTGTAATTTATCACTGCCTCCAGGCATAGGGAGATTTATGCACTAAAAGTTTCACACAGGTTTTTGCTTGACTGTTGCTGTACTGTTCATGCAAAACATATGTATTTCTAATGACAACTTCTAGCATACATTCTTTTAAAATAGTACTGCTTTTCAAGAGTTAAATGATCACTTTTCTCTGAATTTCTATATTTTTTAAAAATACAACTATATAATTTTCTATGTATTTGTACTTACACTTAATTTTCAATAAACATTGAATACATAAATATACTATAAATATATTTCAAATAAATACCTATAAATACCACTGTGCTATTGTAATGTTTCCTGATTTTAAAAATATACGTTATCAAAAGATAAAAAGTAACTGACAGCTTCTTTCTATGTCATTGGTTGGTTCTTTAGAGGACAAAGATAGAAATGGCAAAGCTCAGGAATGTTTTTGCTTGAATTGTGCTAAAATCCAGTTCCCTTCATTATCTAGTGGCAAAATTAGTTTCTCAGTGAAGCTGGAAGACCCCATGATGCCCTTTCTTTGGCTTGTCCTGCAGCTGGAGCCAGGAGCATTTCTGCAGGAACTGAAGTCTGTTCTAAAGTTTCTTCTTAATTTAAATTAAAATGTCCTTAGATTTGATTTGCGTATTGTAAAGCTGATATTCATGAATATCAGACGTGTTGAACAGGAACCATAAAGCCAAGAAAACGTGTGTCAGCTCCAAAAAGCCACCCTTGAAACCTGATTGGCAGGCACAGCTCCTTGCCAATAAAATCTTCGTTATTTTGGCAGTGATCTCCTGGGTGTCTTGGACTATATAGATAAGTATACATGGGTCCTAACACTGTAATCAGACTAAATAAATTGAAATCAGACTATAAAAGAGACAAAGGTCTAAAAAGAGAAGATGTAAAGCATGCAATTAGGATACTTGGATCTTTTACGTGACAGAGGCTTTTTGTAATTTCCGGAACTTTATACATTTTTAACTGTTCATACTACAATATAACTAACAGGCCTTTTTTTCTTTTTTTCCTTTTCATGCTTTTTGTTCACATTTTGGATTCAACTTGCTAACAATATTAATCCAGGTATGAAATGGAAGTTGGAGAAAGTAGAAATTTCTTTCAATCTTAAGTTCACTAAGTAGACAGGATTGCGTATCTTGTGTTTTATTCCAAGGGCTTACCTTTTTTTCAGTCCATACTTTTACATAATGCACTCCCTAGCAATTGGTATTGATTTCCAGTGTGCTGTATCCGACATGCATGAATGTGATACACAAGAACTCCTTGTTATACGTCTTGTTCAGCTTTTCATATCATCCAGCCACAATACAGTGAACAGTTCTTTATGTACACACAAATATCCATTAGTCCAAAGACAAATAGCTATACCACCCAGTTTACACTTTTTTGAGTTTTAGTTCAAATCACTGTGCTTGATGCCATTTCAAATACATCATATGCACCTACTATTTTCCCCATATAATCTAAAGGAGGATGAGAAGAGTGTTGACTTACCACAGATTATTAATGGTAGCCAGAATTTGAGAGACTATTTTATAAAATACCCATTTTAGCATGGTTAGTACCAATTATAGGATGATGTAAGTGAAATATTATTATAATGTTGTATGAGATATTGCAAAGAATTTTATTAGTGATGGCTCTCACTCTTTACTGAATCTTGCTCCATATTGGAAATTCCTAAGGTCTATGTGAGACACGAAGAAAATATGACTAACCCAAATCTATTATTAATTTACACTTGTGACACAGACTGCAAAAATAAAGTTTGCTGGCATCTGGACACCGGGTTTCTGGTAGCTTGTTCAAGCTTTACATAGGTATCTCATGCCTAAGAACAAATATGTACGAGTCTATGGGTTGGAAAGAACTCTCAAAAAAGAATTCTTAGTTTTTATTTCAAAGGCTAACACCACATGAACCACCTGGTTTACAGTAATGGATCTCACACTCTTACATCCAGATGTTTTGTCATCACCTTTATTGTGTTTTCAAACAAACACATGACTTTTCTAGAAATGCAAATTAGGCCTCACTATTTAGCGTACCAAAAAGATGTTCTCTTCCCAACAGAACGCAACTGCTCATTTTAATTCTGGTCACAAATTACCTGGAAAAACTGAGACATCTTAGGCAATTCTCTGTTTGTACCTCTGCTTTCTCTCGTGTTTCACACAGTTTCTTCTTCAACAAGAAACAAATCTGTGTGAAAAGGGAGAAATAGCTGTATTTCATAGGAGAGTGTATTTGCTGCTTTCGGACATACAAATTTGATACTGAGAAAGCATGAGTACTTGTTTTAGGGAATCTGGACAAAATAATTATCAAGGTAACCTAAACTTTACTAATGGAAAACTTCTGAAAGTTGGGCAGCTGCTATTAATCAGCAAAGATAAAGTTCATGTTCTCATCATCTCATGTCTGAGGTACCACAGCATCCTTTTCTAAAGCACTTGACAATTGCAGATCTACACCATTTTCCTGCTCTACAGAGTACCAAACTCCCCTTTGCATCCCTCCACTAACTTGTCTGAGTTTATCAGAATAGATATAAAGATTTAATTTTTAATGCTTTGCATTTTTTTCAAGCACGTTACCGTCACTCTCCCTCCTTCACTCTTGCAGCAGGTCCATATTCACTTCTGCTCTGGTGGTGATGCAAATCACCATCCTGACACCAAGTTTTTCATCCTTTTTTTGTTTTCTCCTAAGCAGTCTTTCAGACATGGAGACAACATGGTTAAAAAAACATCTACAAAGACCCTCACTATACTTTGTCATCTCCTTTCTTAAAACTCACTGTCACCAGGATGTCTACCAAAATGACAACAGCTAGGAGCAAGGGAACTGATACCCTCCCTGTCTGGTGGATCAGTCATACGATTATGTCCTTGGGCTCTCCATCCGTCAGTCACATCTCCATGTTATCTGTTACCTTGGGATGTAATTACTTTTTTTTCCTGTGGCAAAGCTGATGTACAAAACACATGCCAACTGTTACATCTGGGGAAAGCATAAAGCCAGATGACACCTTTATGTTGTATATTTTTCGGACAGGGACCATCTTTTTGTTCTGGGTTTGTACAGTGCCTTGTAAAATATTACTTCGATTCCCAACAGCAGCTTTTAGCTCTGTTGCAATGCAAATAACTTTGGTAGCAAAATCCTTTCAATGAGATCCAGTCCATTGGACTGGAGTCATGCAAATCCAGTTTGCATTACTTGGATGGCCTTTAAAACTACTTGAGTTAAAAGCAATGGGCATTGGCTCATGAAGAATTATATGTCTTCTAATCTCTTCCAGCTCAAGGGCTTCCCAGCAGCAGACTATGTGAACTGGCAAGAGGACTAGAAGTCTTCCTGTTCGCTGCAGTTCTCAGAACTGTGCACTAGATAAAGAGAGGGATATAGTGACCGCAGAGAAATACAGCCAAAAGAAATGTGGTGTGTAAGTATGGCTGGGAAAGTAGGTGAACCCAAGTCTGAGTAGAGCAGAAGTTTAAACCAAAACATCCTAGAAACTTCAGGGAGCTGGGAGCACCTCCAGTAGGTCTGTCTCTGTCCAGATGCAACAAGAAATGAAGCACTTCTTTCTAGACACTGAGACAAAAAAGAACGGACAGCAGATGTGTCATTTTTCCCAGCTAAGCAAACTTCTGATGGACTCTTTCACTCTCACTTTACAAAGAGGAAAGAACAGAGTAGCACAATCCCTCTTAACGGGCTTGTAGCAGACACACAGACCCTGATCTTCTTGCTCTCCAGGGACATGCTACCTTTTGTGCTCTTTCATAGACGGTTAGCACTAAAACCACTAAAACATTACCATCTCCAACTGAGTGAGAAGGCAGGGCCATATCACAGTCGTTCTTTGCTTCTGAATCAGTGGTCAATCTGTTCTAAGACAACAAAAATACAGAATAAATATTGTTATTATTCTACATATCCTGGTAGTATTGTTTCAATCTGTCGGCTGTACGGTCTGTGAGACAGTGCACTGCTTAACATTGTAAAGGCTCCTTTCAGAACCTGGAAAGTTAGAACATATATTTTTTTAATGAAAGCATAGATTGTGGAGGCTACAACAAAATCCACAGGAAGATCCTAAATCCTCCAACACTTTCGATTTTTCAACAGCCTGGATTTGGATTGACCCTAATAATGTGTATACTTAGCGCTTAGAATCACATGTATAAGGTCCATAGAAAATACAATTTACCAGCTGTGCAAGTATTTTTCTAATGACTCAGACTCTCTGCTTTTTTGTTATTGTATAAAAACGTGATGCTTTTAAACTGAGCAGCATAAATTACATTGTTGCTTCTCTGCTGTAACATAAGGTAACCTTTTCCCTAGGTTATACTTTTTAAAAGGGTGGTATAGAGAGTTCTGTGTATCCAGGGCACCTCCTGGAGTTTGGTTATTCGCAGTTCCCGGTTACGGTGGCTTTCAGGCGCTTCTGCTCTCGCTAACTTCCTAATCATCAAAGGTAAAATCTTCCTGTCAGCTATTTGTACCATGAAAGGCATGAGATACCTCTGCTTTTGGATGTCTTTCTCTGGTTGAAGGGATACCTTCAATTCTGAAGTACGTCATTGCTATGGCAAAAACAGTGTCACTATCACAAAACATACTATTTTTGCGGACTGATGCCGTAAAATAAATTACCTTACATGCTGAGTAAACCTGGTCAAAAGCCCCTGTATCAGAGGCAGTTTTTCTGCAAAGAAGAATATGGGTGAATAAATAATTTGTTTCCAACCACAGAAGATAGCAATTTTGTTTTCTCACCATTAAGAGCCTTGCTGAGGTAAATAGGATCAGGACATGACTGAGCCCTGCATGTAATAAATCTGGGCAGAACTGAGTCGAAGTATTACATTACAAAATCATCAAACATTAATTTTTTTTAAGTTTTGGCACAAAGATTGCAGCATGCCATCAATCATTAAAAGGTGTGTGCAAAATATAGCAAATGTCTCAATTAAAAGCAAAGCAAAAGTTTCCTCTGTGTGACATGTTCTTTACAGAGACAAAATTAAGATGACAATACAATAAATGAAAGCATTACACTGGAAGGTGTATGGTGTTGCTTTCCATGTAGGACACATATATGACACAAACATATGACCCATGACTTACTGAGTGTCCTGATAGTTATGAAAAAACCTCCTCTTTAGCAGGACTTACACATGAGTGAATCAGTTTGCAGAGGGGCTATAGGATCTTGTTTTATGCTCGCTGAAATGTATGGCTGAAGTATCACCGGCAGGTTTGACTGTGGCTTAACAGTTACCCAATACATAAAGCACAATCCTAAGGGCTAATGACTGCCAAGCTGATACGATGTGTATTTCAAGAGGCAATTTAATGTAAACTTTTGTTTATAATGTACCACATACTGTGTTATAACAGCCCATCTTCCAGTATATCTTAAGTTTTCCTAAGGTTCAGCTCCCTTTTTTGTACATCTGTCTCTCTTTTGGGATGTTAGAAGAAACTATCAATTCTTTTTCCTTACAAAATAATTGCAACAGTTTCAAATGAAACATAAAAAAAGTGAATGTAGATTCTTCTATTAGCAAAATAAATACCTAGGGTTTGTTTTTCAATAAAGTATTACAAAAAGATTAATAATTAATGCAAAAAAAGTAAGTGTATAAACATGATTTTGAAACCAGAAACAAAGTTCATTTATCTTCTGTTTCTTTACTGGTAAAAGATTTTCCATTTTTCTGGAGAGCTATATTTGTAAAATGTTATTTCCTTAGATATAGTGATGCAAAAACATTTATATACTTTTAATTGCTTGCACTTCTATTTAACTGAAGTACCATGTACATGCTTGGCAACCTAGCTCTCAATAGCAGCAAAGTATGTACATAATTAGTAATGGGGCCTTCAATCACTCTCCCTCTCATGTTCCACTGTTTTCCCGTATTCCAGCACAGTTATGTGCCCTTTAAGCTATTTTTATCAAGTGTGACAACTTTGAACTTGTTCCAAGACCATATTGCCTTAGATGTGACCTTCTGGTGTGGAAGTTAAATGTTGTCTGAAAATCTTGCATATAACATGTACTTCTCTATATTTACTCTTAATGTAATATCTTCAAAGAATACCAAAAAGTCAGTGAAACATGAACTTTTTCTATAACAGCCTTAGAGCCTGATCCTTTATACATGACTTCAGTAGGATTTACACATGTGTAAGGGCTGTGGACCATGTGTGCAAATATGGACACATGTTGTATCATATTAAGGTTCAATAATAGGGCTGGCCAGGAAACAAGGATTCTGTTTCGTGAAAAATTCTGAGGTTTTGGCATTTGGTTTCATTCTGATGCAGGGTGAAATGAAGACTTTTCAGTGTGTTTTGAAAGCAAGACAGTCCAAGAAGGAGACAGACAGACAGACAGACAGACACGCTACTGAGGCTACGTAGTTAACTGTCGTGGCGAATCCCCGTTTCAGGCACTGCTTCAAATCTGACAGCGGTGATTTAAACCTGGATGTGCCCTGGGCGAGGTGAAATTTCCTCGCTACCGCATTATTTGGTGTCCGTAAGCAAGTGAAGCTCTTCCTCCTCGTTTTGCCTGAAATGCCATTCTGATGTTGAGGTGGGCGACTCCGCTCCCCTCAGCAGGGCGGGCAGCGCTGTTCACTAAGGTTTTGGCTTGTGCGGCATCGGTTCGCCGTGAGATATGTCGTATGCCAGGGACCCACGTGGTGTATTTTACCAGAAGGCAGGTGACAGGCCACGGTACTGCACGCCGCTGCTCGCAGGACTCTCAACCCACGCTCGGTGGTGTTCCCCGGGCGGCCACAGCAACTCGGCAGCCACTCATGAAGCAGAGTTTGGGGACCAGCGATGTGAGCAGAAGGGCTGGGTGTGAGGGGTTTACATCTCCGGTTTTTATAACGTGCCACAGGAATTCCCGTCACTGGAGTTGTTTGTGTGTTCTAGCTGCAAAGTGTTTGTCCAAGATGGACATCTCTGAAGTGTCAGCTCTTCTCTGGGCTTACAAGGAATCGGGTATGCGAGGGAGCAAATCGTCTGTTTGATGAATGGTGTTAGGTTAGAAAAGAAATGCTGAATGAGTATGAACCCCGTCAGCTCTGCTTTTTTTCCTCGCAAATAAAAGTTAGCCCTATTTGATTTCTTCCTTCAAAACAATACAGTGTTGATAAAAAGACTTTCAGATGCATATTCCTTTGAGCCACATATGTATCAGTGCAATAGCAATATCAGCACTTTTTTTTAAGTGTACCTTGAGCATTTTGTGTCCTAAAAATCATGCCATAACATTGTGCTTACTTTTCCTGCAGTAATGTTGTAGGCAATGATAGTAAAGCAATTCTCACAGAAATTACATTTCCATTTGGATTTTACGATAAGATTTAACTTTTGCAGGTTAGATATAAGCTCTAGCAAACATTAGCTGATAATTTAATTTAGAGTGAATATGTATTTGAATATTGATTTCATGCAATCAAAACCCAAAAGAAATCTCAACAGCCTTGAGTGAAATTCTTACGGGCAAATGGAATATAGCTTTGCTTGTGTGTTGAAGAAGTCCTGGAAATATTAGTGGATGCCTATTTTGTTCAGCTGTTTTACTGTCTGCAAGCACTGAACTGCGATAATGATAGGAAACAGTTAAAACCAGTAAAGAAAACTTTCTAAAAGAGGAAATAGCAATTGACTGTTACTGCTTATTTTAAATTTGAATAGTTAGAAAACTGATGAACAGAAACAAAATCTAAATTTTCTCTGAGTTTTTTTCCAAGACGATTGTCTAAAATTAGTCTCCATGTTTGGGAAAAAACCTCACAGACTATATTTAAAATAAAAAATGTTTGCTTTCTTCATCTTTCACTGCTAGCATGACCCAAGACAAGTTTCTGGTACATTTTGCCTAAGGGCCAAAGTAATAATTTCAGTCTGAATGTAAAATATTATCCAGCAATCTGTCCTAGATCTTGACATAAGAATTGGCCAAGTAGACTTTTCTTCTGTTCTTTTTTATTAAAACAGTATTTCAAAGCGTAATTTAAAAAAAAATAAAATAAAATAACATTAAAAAAAAGGCAGGGAATTGGAACTGCTCTTTTCAAAGATCAGATGATGGTAAGTTTAACATTTATGTGGTAGCACCAGAGAGGCATGACCTAGCAAGGCAGAGGCAGCTTAACAGATGATACAAAGTGTAAATGCTGAAGATCTGCTTCAGCGTGTCTGGTAAGTATTATAAGTACGGATTAGTCCCACTTTGTAGATATGGAAGCAAATTAGGAAGACCGTAACTAGACTTAGACCAGCGCCCAATGTTCGAGACAGGATTAGAATTCAGGAGTTGATTTCTATCGAGTTTAGTTCATTAACACAAACTCCTAGGCATGCTACTAGGTATCTGGCTGGCTGGTGGTCACACCAGAGGTCACACCAGCCCCAAGAGCCATAGCTCTGAACGCAGCATTTTTCAGCTCTCCGAACTCATCCTCTGTGTTACCCAGTGTGGATACTTGCTCACGTGGTTACGCTGTAACAGGCCACAGCCAAAGTGAAGAATTAATTCTTTTCACAGAAATTCTCAGGTTGAGCCGATTCACCAAGGATATATTGTATCATTGCATTTCCCCACTATCTGCGCATTCCGATAAAGTGAACCGGCAACACTACCTGCAATAATGCCCAACTGATCATGTACCAGATCACCCCAAAATCAAGCTTTGGGTGCCCTCTCTTCCAGAGCTCAGCTGGGAATGGCTGCGTGAGGGAGTGTGAGCGACCTGTCCTTGTGGGGAAGAAGACACTGGCACTAATGCACACTCCTATCAGTAAAACCATAGAAATATCATTTTAATAAACAAATCCATGAGTGGGCTTCATGGACTGTAAAACCTCTTGTCTGAAAGATGGAAAGTGTCCATCTTCATGTGCTATTGGTCCACCAAGGGTGGCATGAGCAGCAGGGATCTCACAACCATATAAAAATAGAGTAAGCAGAATGTTTTAAAACTCTTTCTGTTAAAAAGCTAGAGGAACCAAATTTGTCTTTATTTTAATCTTGGTGTGTAGAGGCAAATGCCAACCAGGAGAGGGAGTGCACGTCAACTGGAAGTCTACTCCCAGAGCTCTACTGACTCAACTAATTCTTCTGCTGACCAATACAGCCATGTTGGCAAAATAAATAAAGAAGATAAATCCGGGCTTGCCTTCTGGAAAACGGCAAAGCTGATCAGAAAGGAACCGATACT
>NW_010553754.1:0-425 GCF_000687285.1 Phaethon lepturus | reverse complement strand
CCGCCCTAGCAGAAGTATGTCCGTGTTTAAGGGTGGCTGGGTTTGAGACAGAAATGTGTGTCACTCCTGTGCTTTCATGTACATCACTTGGCTCATGAGGGTCACAGCAGGCTCCTTGCTGTGTCTCGCCTACTAGCAGCTCGCATAGGGATCACTTACCTATGTAGTAAGAGTCATTTCTTTCTGTAAAGAGGCCATGGCCAATTAATTGCTCTTCTGTTGTACTCTCTTCCCTCTTTTGCCCTCTTTTGGTGACCCTTTTGCAGTAGGCTTTGCTTTTCCTTGTTTCTCTTGCTGCTCCGTTCTCCGGCTGTCCTTCCACCCTCGCCTCCTTAGGCACCGGCGTACAAAGATGGGAAGCCGCGGGGGTCTGGCTGCCTGCGACACCCCCGCTGCTCTCGGGTGGCTCACCCTGCTCGCAGAGC
>NW_010553753.1:6270-22196 GCF_000687285.1 Phaethon lepturus | reverse complement strand
CAGGAGGGCGGAGCGCGCGGTGTCTGTGGGGCAGAGGTGTGGGGCTGGGTCTTGGGCCTGGGCTGGGCTTTGGCCTAGGGCTGGACATTGAACTTGACCTTGGCCCTGGGGTCTGGACTTGGCCCTGGGCTGGGCCTGGGGCTGGGGCCTGGCCCAGGCTGGGCCCTTGCTGTGTAGAGTGAAGGATTTCTTGTTCCCTATACACTGAGGCAGCCATTAACACAGTGAAAGTCAAAGGACTTTCAGCCCATCTGCCCCGAGGCTGAGCAGAGCCCCAGGAGTGTGTGCGTGACTGTGGGCAGCTGAGGTATCCCCTGCCTGCTGCCCAAGCATGTAGTGTCCAACATCCAAGGGGAAAGGGGAAGAAACATGCTTTTCCAGGCACTTATGCAGGGAAGAACTATCTTCCCTCAACACCTGCAATGTTAAGCTGATGTCCTGAATGCTAATTTGTGATTATCCTTTGCTTAATGTTTGTCCTTTCAACCGTTATGGATCGAAATGATTTTACTACAGTGTTTGGCTTAATGACCTTCTGCAGCAGTGGCCTGAACAGAATGATAGGTTTTATAAAGTGGTTTTGTTAATTTGCCTTAAATTTCTCTGTTATTAAGTTAATAGGTTGCTATTTCTCTTGCATTTCAGCAGTGTTCTTACCATTTTTATAGCTTAACAGCAGGCAGAAGGTAGCTCCTATAGACAAAGGATGCACCAAACCAATGTTTTGCCATCCTGGTTGCTCACTATAGGCTCCTTTTCCAAAACTCATAATTTCACTGGTGAATAGCATCCTAGACGATGGTATGTCAGATCTCAAAAACTAGAGAGACTTGGGCCTGATCAATATTTGGATGAGCTACCTTGTTAGGTACTGCAGAAAGTGCTGCTGGTGATTCATTCAGTGGCATTCGTCTGTCTATGAGTCAGGGCTGAACAAATGCCACTGCACAGCCTTTGTGGGTTGTACCATCCAGGGGCATAAAACTGGAGATCCTTGCCAAATGCAGCTGTTAGAAGATCACTGATTTTCCTACCTTGCTCCAGTTTCAATACGGGTTTCCAGAATTAGCCAGCCGTTTGGGGAAAGTAGAGCAGAGGGTTTCCACAGTTCATTTTTTGTCAGGCACCACTCAATGGTGGTGGTGATGGGGCCAGGAACAGCAGTGGCTGCAGTGGCCATGGGCATCACTGTCCACAGATTGTCAGCCACAGATCCTGGCTTTGTGTTAGACCGTATGGTTTTGAATTGGTGCATGCAACACCCTGCTGCCCGAGAGCCCTGGGAGAGAGCATCCCTCACGTCTTCTCCTGGCTTCCCTCATGTCCCTCACAGGTGAAATTAAGAAATCTGTGCAATGTTTTGGGTGTATGGGTGCAGACATACACCTGGGGCAGGGAAAAGCTGTGAGTGTTTTGGACCATTCTTCCTATACAAACACTGATCTTGGTGGGGCGTAAGGTTGCATTGCATGACACAGGCATTCATCTGCTTCATTCCTTTTTAGGTCATAGATATATAAATATGTTGATATAAAATTCCATTTTTTTTCAGAAGACCAATTAAAGTCACCTGAAAATCATTCCAAGTAGTATTAAAAGTGGGTGGAAATCATGGGGGAACAAATACAACAATGTCCTTATCTCTTTTTAGGGACTTGTGCGTAAATGGATTTTTCTAAAACAAAACTAAATTATATTGGGATTACTTACCAGCCTAAATTGTCTATACAGATCTCAACTACTTCTGGATGATTGACCAAATGCTCTTGCTTTCATCCATTGCAGAACTTCCCAGGAGGACCCATGGAGACAGAATTTCTTTACAGTATCATGCCAGATATACATCCAAGTGCTAATGATGAACATTTATGAAATTGATGTTGTAGCTAAAGCCAATAGAGAAGAGGAGGTAAATCCATCAGGGCAACATTTTCAAGAGTACCCTCTTAAGATACAATCTTGCTGTATAGTAATGTCCCCTTTCTGTGACTCTCACTTTTTCAGTCAAATAAAGGTACTGTCTTCAGAGAACAGTCAAGAATTGGTGTTATAACAGTCATTATTTCATGTTTGCATTAAATTGTATTTACTTATCAAAATATGTAGCATCCAGGATCAGATTTGGGCAACTCATGCTAATTTTAAAATCTACGACACATGATCCAGTTCTCCATCCTTGCAGGAAAGGGGGAAGACCTCCAATTCTAAAATTAAAATAACGTGGCTGAAGTTGGAGGGTTCAGCAAGTCTTCTACGCACAGCACCCCCCTCCATAGTGAGTGACCTCTCTTTACACCTCCAGCTGAATTTGTAGGTCACCTGTAGTACCTGTGCTAGAAGGGAGAATGGTGACCACTCTTGGTAGTGGCAGCTCTGCTGTTGTCAGATGGAGCCAAATACAGATCAGCAGACCTGCAGTCAAACTTTACGGCGTCTTGTGTACCACCAACAAACAGGTTTATCATCCAAACTTGAGTTTAAAACTTCAGTAGGAACATTTACCACAATCTCATGGACCACAAGGGCAGCAATCTGAACTATGGACTATGAAAGCCATGAGGTCAGTAGCACTGCCATCTTCTACCAGACAAGTAGCCTGTGTGTAATACAAAACAATTAAAGAAGTACAGCCAGTGCTTCTTTTCTAAAACAGGTAACTAATGCATGAATATAGCTCCCCTAAAATAAACAAGCTATGAGATGATAGCAGCTTTATAAGGTGAGTGAGGTTTAATTTTGATGTATTGGTAAAAAATTGCAGAAAACTTAATTATCACAAAATTCAGTTACTGATTCCTCTATGTCATCTTAGGTATACTGCATCTTAACCTGAGCTGCATAACACTTGTCGTATTTGTCCAGATTGCTTTGGTGGATGGCGAGGAGTGCTGATCAGTATAATTACGAGGATAATACATTATTATTATTGATAATAAATGATACTAAACAAATAAACGAGGGTGCTGATCAGTATAAATTATTTGCTGGTTTCTGATTTGTATGAAAGGATTTCAACTGTAAAAATGCTCGCTTTAATATCAGAATGATGTACCAAAATCAAAGTTTGATGAGAACTGTTTAATGCTAGGCATGATTCATTTCAATGGTAAAATATGTGTTTGTGGGGAAAAAAGAGTCTGAGGTTTAATTGACATGATCAGCTGTGTTTTTTACATAATTTGTCAAACTAGTAGTATTAAGAATACATTGAGCAATGGTGTATAATAAAATGTTTATCTTGTCTACAACTTTTTTTTGACACTTGTTAAAGAATAAATATTGTATGATATATTTTACCATACTTTTCTCAAAATGCTGATGGACACCTTAAAAAGACACAAATCCACAGCTCTGGCTTATTTACCTGCTTTTCAAGGATGCGGATGGTGAAGTAAATCGTTCTTTGACAGAATTAAAATAGCTGAAATCTTAGAATGATGGTACCAAAATGAATGGGAGGATTAAATGGATAAAAAAGCTAATCCAGTCAGAGACAACAAAATGCAACTGTTCAACTCCTGCATTACAGAAATAACTCCAACACAGTATTAAGAATTTGGGGGAAATTGCAGTTTGTTAAATTCAGAGTATGGCTGGAATCTGCCATTTCGCCGCTTACTGATGCATCTCATTTTCTGGAAGAAATTCCACTGATTTCAGTGGGATTACTTACAGAATTGGGTGTTCCTTAACAAGAACAGGCATGGCAGATTGTTTGCTTGAGGTGTTCAGCTGCTAAATCAAACCAAACTCTATGAGAAACAATGAATTAGTCAAAAATTTTCAAACTTGATTCCAAGGTTTAGACTTCAAAAACATTAGCTGGAGCCTGCCTGACAGATCAGTCTAATTGTGTGACATTTAATTTCTGATTTGCCAACCAGAAAGTCAGGGATTACATCCACAGGAAGAGGAACTACACAGTTTAAGCCCCAAATTCATTTATCTCACTTTATTAAAATGGAAAATATATATATGGCACAAAACTACTTGTTATAATATTACTTCTTAAACTCAAGTCAAAAACCTCACATACAAATGATGAAAAATTCCAGACAATGATGTTCACCTTGGCATTCTTGAAACTGATTGTTTTGTACCTTGTAAATCTTTATTTGTGGAAATCAGCCACTAGTTGAACAGTGATTTATGTATTAAAACCCCATCATGAATTAAAACTATGATTTCATATTATCTACTGCCTTGAAATGATAATTAAAGCAGTGGTTGTAGACACCAACAAAGCAGTATTTATTGACCTCATCATTTTTAAAAAACACTGATGTTTGTTTTGGCTTTGTGAGCTGAGATATTTCTGAACTGTCTTTAGTGATCTCCTAGTTAACAGTTGGCTTGCGATAGACAAAGCTGAATAATCAGTCAGCCCTGGCTGTAATCAAAATGTTTACCAGAAGCATACTTTGAATTTGTGCTTCTGCTTGGAGTTGGTTTGAACTAATTTTGTAGCCTTCCTTTTCAAACCATGATGAAAAGTTAGACGTTAAAAGATCAACGGTATGGAAACAGAAAGACTTACAAAGTTAATTTGTGGAATTTAAGTAGCTAGGTTACCAGTTCATATTTATTTAGAAGGTTTTTCCTTCTTTAATATTCAGGAACTTCATACACAAGTTTATATTTTTCCAGATTTGCTCTCAGGATAAATGGTAGCTTTCATCTGATGGATCACTTGAGTGTGAATTTTCTGGAAGATTGGTTTTCTTTTGGTGAAAGAGCTATACCTGGCAGAGTTTAGGATGGGCTGACTGTGTTTAGGACTTTTTGACTGAGTTGAGTAGCAAGGAAGTTACCTTTCCCATTTGAGCAGCTCTGCCTCTAACTTGAGGGGGTTTGAGACGCACAAGATTTCCATTATCTCATCTTGAAATGCTGGGTTTGGGGTTTCTGCTGTGAATCTTTTTTCCCAGTCCTTTGAAATACCGGGCTCATGTTGTGCTTGCAAACAAAGAAGTTGAAGAAAGTTTTCATCAACCTCTTCACATAAGGGTGTATTTCAAGCTTGTTCAGTAAAAAAGCCTTGCAGTGCAAGCCCTTGTCTGGCAAGATAACAGCCTGAGTTCAATGTGCTCATGGAATACTAATTAGTCTCTTCATTCAGATTTTCCTGTTTTCTTCTTCTTTTTTTTTTTTTCCAAGAAGACTGAATATTTAGCATGTCGCCAACATTCTCTGTGGTTTTCTGGAAGAATTTAACTGCTTCATGGTGGCTTACAGAATGCTGGTTCCTCTCATATTCATTTCAAGTCTTTTTCTTCCAAATGAAGTATCCAGACAGTGTGAAAGCATCATCTGTGTGTTTAGACAAATACTGTTCGCACCTAAAAACTCCGTGACAGTGGAAATCAAGTATACTTTACTAGCTTCAGAATAATGGAGCCATTGAAAAATCTTCAAACCAGGATGAGCACAAAGAACAGTCTTGTTTTCTGAAATTCTGTGCAGGAAAAAGCTCAAGTCATGGTTGATGAGGTGTCTCAGAAATGTTAACAGTGTCAGGCAACTGGCAATTTGTTCCTGTGGCAGGAAATAGCAGAGGCAGTTCAGTGCTACAAGCAGTATAAGTTGGCTTTATTGTTGTTGGAATTGTAGTTTCCTCCTTTTTAATCATCATGTGTTGTCGGTAAATTTGTTTTAGCTCCTGGAGAACACGTATTTTGCTTTCGTGTGGTCACTGCTCATTTGGTAAGAATGGTAGTGGCTAATGGACACACAACTCTTGGGCAACCTGAAATATTTAGCTGGTCACTTGGTTTATGCAATCAATCTGTTGCAGAAAAGTTTCAAACATGGCAGGATGAAGAAGGGGAATAGCTTATGCTAAGATACCACCTCTGGTTTGGGGGTCTCTGAGCCACAAATTGCTAAGGGCTGGGAAAATACTGGGGAGAAGTATTACCGTGCAGTTGCCCATTGCATTGCTGTTGGCCATTCCTGAAGACAGGATGCCGGGCTTCTAGAAAGAACTGCTCCTTGGTCTGATCCACTACGCCTGTTTTCATCTACATCTGCTTTTATATTTTGCCTGTGCAAAAAAAATTGTAACAAAGAATAGGCTATAAAGGAATTAAATTATATTGTGCTAGTCCGTAAGGAAAAACTACCCCTTTGAAATCAAAGGCGCCAGCCAAGGTTTTGTCTAGTTCTGTATGTTGATATAGTTGGTGATGAACATTAGTGTATGTGAGGTATGCCCAGAAAACATAAGTACCTGCTGTGGTCTTAGATTCTTGCCAGGAAAAATTGATCAATGACGTGATATCTTTTTGTTTTCATTGAAGCATCACTTTGGTTCTAGCTGATTCTGTTTTAACACTGAAAACTATTTAATTCTGCTTTAATTTTCTCCCAAGTAACCTGTAATCTTTCCACGCACTTCAAGCAGAGACAGTAGGTAGTTAAACCTTGTGCATGGCTGATTCTTAATACTACTGCAGATACTTCTGTGCAACCCAAGAGACTCCACTGACTGTAGAAGTGAGCAGCTTCTGCTTATTTTTGCATGTTCCTACAAACAAATATACAGCTGACAATTGCTCCCTAGCAAAGTATTAAAAATAAGAATCAAAAAGGAACAAAATTAAACACTCTGAACTTCTATTTGACATTGTTGTTGCTGTTGCTGCTGCTGCTGTTGTTGTTGTTGTTATTATTATTATTATTTCTTTTAATCCAAGCAATGGGTATGTTCAGTGATCATAACTCAAGCAGATTTCTTGTACGCTGACCTTCCAAACGATAGCAACCTTGCGTTTCTTGGAAGGACCTATTTTTGGATACGAGGGTCACAGAGCTTGAAATGTTGCTGATAGTGTAAAAAGGGAAAATGATATTTCTTCTGCATGGTCTTTGGTCTTCTAGGAATCACTCCCCATTTGTTCCAGGGTATATGAGCAGCACTCCAAAGGCCCTGGCAAGTGAGAAGTGTCCAGGGGCACAATCTATGGAGTCAGCATGACCCTCTTGCCTCAGTGGACAGCCCTTAAGCTCTGTGTCATGGTGGGAAGTTCCACCACTGTCTCACCCTGGATTGTGCAAGAAATACCTGTCCATGTTGGCAGATCAGATTCTATTTTGAAAAGATGGAACCCGGGATGTAGCAGAGCTCTCTGTGGGCAAAGCTGTGATTTGAAACTTTTGTCTGAGAAACAGATTATCAGATTATCACAAGAAACAGATTATCTTTCACATGTTTTCTTCATGAGTGTTTTCTTTCTATGGTAAGTACTTCAGTGTTCTAAGCATTTATTAAAATATGGACATAGAAACTTCAAAAATATAGGAACTGCATCATTATTATAATGCCTCAAGTAATTCTCTCCCCCTTCCTCTGTTTTCATCATCTTTTCAGTTTAAGGTTTAAGTGTAAGTCTGTGTTCTTGATACCAGTAACTGATGTGGAGCATCAATGTCACATTTAAAATGAAAAAAAAGACAGTTTGCTTCAGATCTCTTTTCATGTAGTGTTTTGGGTTTTCATCTTGCTGAGGGTATTAAAGCATGGTCCTTACTACAGAAACGTTACTCTGGAGTGAGCAATTTGTTTCGTGCAAAATTTGAAATGTCTGGGGAAATGTTAATTTTGGGTTTCCTGGTAGAAGGCATGAGAAATGTATTTTTTCCCCATTTCAGATTCTAGTCACAGTGCAGCCTGTCATTGAAGACTTGGTTAACTCTTTCTCCTCTTTTCCTCCAGGTTATTTGGTCTTCAGTCTTAGACCAGTCACAGATCCTTCCATTTTGGTATAATTTTTGTAGCTTTGGTTTAGACTCTATTCTTACGGTTTATTTTCAGTGCAGCGCAGCCCACCTCTTTTTTTTTTTTTTTTCTCTATTCCATGTTTTTTTCTTCCCTCTGACTTTAAATGGGAAGGGATAAAGACCAAGTCCACCCAAGTTGGCTAGTGTCAGACATAAAAGTCTCTTACAATCTTTCTTTCCACTGGCACTTGCTGACTGAAGATATAGAATGATGCAATGTATAAATGTTTTTTTGTTGTTGTTGCCTTCTGTATATCTGTAGGGATTCAGTTCCTCTGGGACTTTTACTTTTTCCACTTTTCAACTTCAGATTATTTTCTTTAATTTCTTATTGCTGCTGGCAGAAGAGCATGTGCATTAATCACTCCAACCCAAGGTGCTTGACAGAAATTGTCTTTATCTGGTGACACAGTTCCAACAGCTTTTGTCTAACAGAACATGTGCTCCTCCCCTGGATATTTTTGTGTGTCTGGACAGAGAGCCCCCTTGAAACGTATAACTGACTGCTACAGGGAGAACAGTTTGGCTGCAAGATAAGGAAAGTGGTCTAGACAGATCTGTCTCAGCACACAGAATAAGATTAATTTGCCTGTCTACAGTTCATAGTATCATAGAATGATAGAATGGTTTGGAAGGGATCATCTAGTTCCAACCCCGCTGCCATGGGCAGGGACACCTTCTACCTGGTCTACCAGGTTGCTCAGAGCCCCGTCCAACCTGTCGATGAAGTTCTGTTCCAACCATTTTAGTGCATGTTTATATTTTTAGTGAGGACATCCTATTTCTTCAAGAATTTTTATGAGGAGCAATCAGACTCCTCTAGTCTCACAACCTCCTACAAATCATAGTTTGTTTGGGATTTTAAGTCTTGTGCTCAGGGCTGCTGGCCTCACTAAAGACATTTTCCTTCAGTGGAGGAAGAATTTCCATATCCCCATTAAAGAATTTTAAAGTGCAATAGCTGAAGATTTCATCTTTATTCTAGTATCAGGTGTTTTGACATTTCAGGCTGCAGGGGCATTTGATGCAAGGTGTGTGTCAAAAAGATGTGGGGCTACGTTAGGAATGATAAAGGCTAATGTGGACCATGTCGTGATACTATGTTGTTGTGGAATCAGTCAGTGCCTTTCTTGGGATGGATTTGAGCATACCATGAGAGTAACCCCCAAATACCCGCAAGACTAGACTAGGGGGTTGTTAGGCAGAAAACCTGTAATATAGTCTTACACGCACCCCTTAGACCACATCTTCACTTTTACAGGCACGCTTTTGTTGCCTGCAAACAGTCTGCCAAGGAGTCTTACGTTAGTGGAAGGGGAGACTATGTCCAGCAGCTTTTTAGAAAGCCTTGGTGGAACATGATATAACTGGAGTCACTGAGTTCATCTCTGATCATCTCTGAAATAAGAATACAGCAAAAAAGGGTTTAGAGGAAGCAATAAAAATAGGCTGCTGTGTGAGGCAGAGACAGAAAGTTCAGGCTATTAGATGCTGTGAAGAAACAAGCAAGGGATGATACAGTAGGTATATGCAAAATTTTCCTTAGGTTCTGCAAAAGCATGAGCTCAAGGGAGTGAGGTTAAAATGGCAATACACCTCAAACTGATTAAATGTGTCTCTCCAAAAAGCACACAGATTTTCAGAAATCATTACTCAGGCAAAAGTTTTAGGAGTTGTCGAGTAAGAATTTCTGCTGCTACCTTAAATAGAAAATAACATGGAAGAGGTTATAAAACTTCATGTTCCAGGATGAAAGTCAGCCACTTCCTATTTAGGGTCAGGAAGACACTTCCCCCGCAGGTACACTATTAAGGATTGTCCATTACAGGATTTTTTAGCTTTATATCTCAGTTCAAATACTGTCAGTGACAGTGTTTTGCTAGATGTACCACTATTTGGTAACTGCTGGTCCGCTCTATTCTAAATTTACCCCCCCTTTTCAAAAGTTTCAGACCATGCTGCCCTAATCTATTATTTTTTTCTTTGTCATATACGAGCATAAGAAATAAGAGGAAATAATTTCCCTGCTGATCTGAATGTATATCTGCTAAACTTGTTTAATTAGAATTCTATGTGTGGAAGAGACAGTTTTCTGATAGTTTCTTTTCCCTAAAATACTGTAGGCTAAATTCTGTCCACCCTGGGTAGCAATAGTCAAATTGAAGCAATGGCCCCTTTAGTACCAGTGCATTTGTGCAACATTTGAGAGCAATAAAACACTCCTACATTTTTGCTATGGTACTTATAATGAGTGAGCAAGTTAATGGTGTTACTGACTCACCTTCCTGTCCGCCCTGACTTGGGGAGGTAGAAAGTGGATGGGACATTGTCAGAATGGACAACTGCAAGCAAACGCCTCCTGATAACCCACTAATGGGACATCAAGAAGTCATCAGTGCAGAAAGCGGAAAAAGGCAATTAATCCTCTAAATATGAGAAAAATCTGCTGTCGTTTTCCACAAAACAACTTCAATCGACTGAAAATTGCTTCAGCCGGTTTTCTAAGCAGTAAAGTATTAAGTAAGTACAGTCTTTCAGAGATACTAATTTTTGATCTGCTTTAAAGGGTGAATATGAAGGCCATGTTGTGCCCCCTCCTTGAAATACTTGGAAGGAAGAGTCTTGTTCGTGAGAAAAGCATCCTCTTTTCCCTGATCCTCTACCCCAGTTGATCTCTATTTGCCATCGCTATGTTAGCAATGGCACATACATTTTGGGTTGTAAGGCAAAGCTCGAGTCATGAAAGTTGAAATATGTGGTATAGAAAAAGGCTTTGGTAAAGCTGTATCTCTGGGTGATAAAAGTATGTGGGATTTTCTCTCTTATTTTATTAAGTAGATTAATTACAGGGTTGTAGGTATCACCCCACAGTTAAATCACAGGAGTCTTACTTATTTTTCACTCTCTTGCTCAGTCTTCTCCATACTTAAATCTCACTCTAATAGTGAATTTATTTTCCACGTGGAACATTAAAATGAACTCTCCTGAACCATTATGCTACTCAGAGGAGTAGCAACTATTTAAAAACATAGATATATTCCTATGGGGTTATGCAGTCAATAACTCAAAATAGCTTGTGTTTACCACAGCACAGCTATCATGGACTTAGTCATTCCCACAGAGGGTCTTTGTTATGTTTGAAAAATACCAATTTTGAAATCAAAGGATCTGGTTCTTATTTACACGCCTGTGCCAAGAGGCCTTATAGTGGTTGCAAATGACATTGCACAGAACTCCTGGTCTCAAGCGCTGAGGCATGAGACTTTGACAGCATCGCCTAGCTCAGACCTCCAACAGCGCATCACCTTCTTCTGGCCTGGGTGCAGCAGAGCCCTGTGGTCCATTCCCGGGGGTGTGGGGTGGAGCCCGCCCGTGGTCTATGGGCCCTTTTATGAAATATTTCAGCTGGTTTTTCCTGATAGTAACATGTGAATTTCTTTACATTCTTAATATTGCCTCACCACCACCACCACCATCTGATTGACTTTTTTTTTTGCCGTGTCTGCCTATGTCATGATTTCGTATGTGTATATGCATTTATATTACTCCGTCACTCAAAATGCTGAATAAAGTTACCTTTTTTGACACTTGGAGAAGTTGCTTGCCCAGTTGGTATGGATTGGGTTCCCATTCATTTCCAAGCAATGTCTGCAGTGTGGAGCAGCATTCTCTAAAAAGTGTTGAGCCAGGTTGTTCGCTGTAACAGCAATTTTAATTTCTCAGTGGGGGTGTTCACTGCTCCAGACATAAGTTATGAGTAGAGATGCCTCTAATCTACAGCCCCTGGAGCAGGAGTTTTCATCTTTTATCTCTGATACCTACTTAGGACTACCATGAGGTCAGTAAGTACTGAGAAGAACACAGATATCATTAATAAACATTTTTAGGTCATTTGCCCACATGTTAACATGACATTTGTCATGGAGTGCTGCCTGCTTGTATCCCAGCGTTTGCCATCTGGCTGCTGGTATATCAAGATACATCCCAGAAATGCCCATTTTCTCACTGACTTTAAAGGAGACAGAACAACTGGCTGATTTGTAGAACAGCAGTCAGATGATTTGCAGTCAAATGAATGACAATTGAAATAGTGATAGGTACATAACTGGACCCTGTGAAGAGTCTACACAGGGACCACAAGGCCTGCCTGCACTTGGTGGTCTTCTTCCTCTTCTTTAGAGGATGTAAGCACACACAAATATTGCTGGAGACCAAAAGAAAACTTTTGGTTTCGTGTATTAGGTATTCCTCATTATTAAAAAAAAAAAAAAAATTTCATAGGGTAAATGCTTTAATCTGGCTTTCAGCTTAATATCTCTTTATATGGTGACAATTTCCATCTCCACTATATTGTCTTTCAGCTGTAATATTTTCTTCACTTTGCAGCCAACTTATTGAAGTCATTTGCCACAGAAGGTTTTGAAACATATTATTTATGGCTCCAGTCTGTCACCCTTAAACAATATTTTGAGATGATGTAATACAGCTGTACATAGCATTTCTATATTTTTCTATGCTTTGCTATTTTTTCTATACTTTGCCCTTTAACAAATATAAACCATAATATTTGTTTTATCTTGTGCTAGAATTCTGTAAGAAGGTATGTCAAAGCTAATAGAAATTATCTTCTCTGTTCCATTTTTGAAGTTTTTGGATTAATTCCTATAGTGCAAAAGGGCTAAATAAGTTCTGATCAATTCAGTTGGGTGTATAAGAAAACTCCATACTTCTTTGTCTTTGTTATATTTGGATTTGGGATTTCAAAGTGCTTTTGAGACTATTTTCATTGTTAGGAAGGGAAGTGATGTTTTTTTAGAATTCTTCAATGAATGAGTTCACAGTTAGCAAGACATATGAGACTCATTTCCTCATTTGTTACTATTTTAAACGTATACTTATCCTCCCACTGTTCCTGAAAAAGTTCTGTTTCTTGTAGATTCTCCACCCAAAAATCTCCTATAAAAACTAATGTAGCTTAACCGGGCAGACAGTGGGCAGTCCATTTGAATAATGAGTAGGAATGGTTGATGCTTGTGACGGTCATGTCTCCATGGACATTTTGATAGGGGTCCCTGTGGCAATGCTGTGCATGTTCTACGTACCAGCGAGGCACTGTAGGTTTCCTTATAGTCAATGGAGAGGAATGGGCACTTCTTGGGTGCATTTCATCCGCATTGAAGATAGAAGTGTAAAAGAGGCGCGTGGCTTGCAATCTAACTGTAAAAAGAAAGTCAAGAGTCCTCTGCCTGTGAGTTTCTCTCATTCCCTGGTCCTGAAGTCAATCTCTGCCCAGCTCCTGGCATAGTTCAAACTTCTCAGAGCTGTGGTGCCTACTCATGGCTTTGGTGCAGCATCCAGAAGTGACTGGGGTGCAATGTCCAGACATCCTAGTTGGAGGGTATAGATGTTGTTCACTTTGCAAGGAATCATTTCAGGGCTGCATTCACTGGTTGCATGGCTTCCTCCTTCACCCCAAGCTTTGCACCATGGGTATGCTCAAATGTAGAGATGATCTTGCACTTGGACTATTTGTAAATGCTTGCATGCATTACACTGGTTGGAAGTACAGTGCTTTTCATCCCACCTGCCTCTGCTTTTTTGTGTCAGTGCTGTTGTGTGATCTCCTGGACTTTGGAGACTGGCATATGTGAAAATTCTTTTACCCTGGGTTTAGTCATTCTTATAAAACTGTGAGCAGTCATAGTATACGAAGAATAAGAAGTAATGAAGTAATGAAGAGTAAGAATACTGATTTGCAGAGTGCAATTTAATGCAAACTTGCCAAATGTATCTTCTTCTAGAAATTTAATGAAGACCAAAGTTGTTTGTGATGACCATATAATTAAAAGGAAAATGTTTCTTGTCTTGTGGTCACTGACGTATTGATATGGTCGGTTGTGGCAATTAAGTTGCATCTTGAAATTTTATTTCCTTCATCATGTTTGCTGGGAGACCAGCACAGAGTGTTTTAAATGTGTTAGCTATAACTGAATTCCTTTGATTTCTATTACTTGTGCTTTGTAAAATCATTCTGGTTATGTTTTTTTGTTTGCTTTTATTCTCTGATATACTCTCAACCTGAATTAAATCCACAACAATTTATTCATCTTACTTTATATGTAAATCATTGTTTTCTCCAATTGTCCTTTTAGGAAAGTATCAGGAAAACAATGCTTAACGTCTGTAGAAAATTGTCTCCTAAACAGAGAAATATTTTCTGTCTCGCAGACAAAATAGCTGCTCTCCAGTTGCTTTAGAGAAAATGTAGTTATACAGTCCTTCTGGCAATTTTTTGCTGACAGAAACATAGGTAAAATAGTGGGTTTGGTTCCCAGGAATTTCTAAAATGGGACAGTGATGTTTTTCTTTCTCCTTCATAGCTTTTATGAAGGAAAATTTCTCCCAGCAGGAAAATAAAAATCAAAATTTCAATGCCCCTTCTATACTTTTTCAAGCAATTTTTCTGATCATAGTCTCCCGTATTGATTTTACAGTCCAGACTCTCTCAGTGATAAATATTCTTGATAGAGTTATTTGGCTAAATATAGCAATTAACAGGCAAGATAGTGTTCTTAAGATTTACCAACTGGTTAATTAAATACAGCTGTCCACAAAGTCATACATGATGTTACTATAAACTATTTTCCTTGTTCTATCTGAATGTTTAATTAAAGCAGTCTGTTTTGGGTATAAATGGGAGATACAGACAGGATATGAAGAGTGTACAAGTTCAAGCTAAGCTCAGCTGCACCATGCTGGTTGCATACAGCATGGTCAAGGTTCTCCCGTGATTCTCCTATCTTAGCACAGAGAGAAAAGTTTGGGGATTTTTCAGATCTCGTGCTTTGCTGGTCTGCAGCAGTGCTGGTTGACAGCCAGCCGAACAGGAGCCAGCAGCGTGCCCAGGTGGCCAAGAAGGCCAACAGCGTCCTGGCCTGTATCAGGAATAGTGTGGCCAGCAGGAGTAGGGAAGTGATCGTGCTCCTGTACTCGGCACTGGTGAGGCCGCACCTTGAATACTGTGTTCAGTTTTGGGCCCCTCACTACAAGAAGGATGCTGAGGTGCTGGAGCGTGTCCAGAGAAGGGCAATGAAGCTGGTGAGGGGTCTGGAGCACAAGTCTTATGAGGAGCGGCTGAGGGAACTGGGGTTGTTCAGTCTGGAGAAGAGGAGGCTGAGGGGAGACCTTATCGCTCTCTGCAACTACCTGAAAGGGGGTTGTGGCGACGAGGGTGTTGGTCTCTTCTCCCAAGTAACTAGCGATAGGACAAGAGGAAATGGCCTCAAGTTGCACCGGGGGAGGTTTAGATTGGATCTTAGGAAAAATTTCTTCACTGAGAGAGTGGTCAGGCATTGGAACTGGCTGCCCAGGGAGGTGGTAGAGTCACCATCACTGGAAGCATTCAAAAAAAAACGTGTAGACGTGGCACTTTGGGACATGGTTTAGTGGGCATGGAGGTGTTGAGTTGACAGTTGAACTTGATGATCTTAGAATTCTTTTCCAATCTTAACGATTCTGTGATTCTGTAAAGATGTGAATGGAAGCATTGATAATGACAACAGTTTTGGCTTTAACTGTAAAATAGTCTTGCCTCTTTAAAATTATTTTTCATTCCTGGAGGTTTAGAGCAGTCAGGTTGTCAGGCTATTGGTGTTGCAGAGACTTCTCCAGATAATAAATCAGGAGCAGAGGGAAGAGAGGTACAGAACCTAAGTGTGGACACCTGAACAAGAGCTTCATCTTCCTATACAATTAATGGAGGAAGACATGCCTGAGCACTAGTTCCTTACTCTGAGTTGTCCTTGGGAGTGACTTTCCCTTTTCCATTGACTGCCAAGGGAGCTAGGGAGGCTGGTTTTCTAATTCAGACACCTAAGTCAGGTACTGAAAATTGGTAAGACAGGAGTGGTGACACAGTAATGGGTTTGTTCTTGTGAATTTGCCTGTGAGATGTGCTGGCCAGTAAATATTTACTGGCAGTGGTATCGAGGAGGAATCATCAAGCTTTGAGCAGGAAATAGGAGCTGACATCTCGGCGCCACTGAACTCTTGGATACTGAATTCACCGGAATTGGTATTTCACCCCCGTGGGCAAAATGCATCAAGATACATACCCATGCCATGCTAACCTTCCTGACTGGGTGCTC
>NW_010553753.1:0-6239 GCF_000687285.1 Phaethon lepturus | reverse complement strand
AGGTAGGGAAAAGATGCTCCCATCCACAATTTCAGTTTACCCAGCTTGCACAGAGGGAATTCCATTATCTCCATTATTGTGGGGAACCGCAGAGGTGGATGGAAGGTGTTGCTAAGAAATGAACATGGAAAGCAATTTGTCGTTTTCGTGTCCAAATCTGTATAACAGTGATACTCTCTTAATTGAAAGCTGTGTTTTCCTGCAAAAGAAAAAGAAAATCTGTCTTTTCTACCCTGCAAAGTTCATTATGGTTGCTAAAGAAAAGAGTCTTTGAAGATATTTTAATTAATATTAAAGTCTGCTTTACTGAGAGTTTGCCCTGAATCTCTCACAATATAATTAAATGGTGGTCCATGTAACTGATTACTATTAGCTATTACTGAACATATCCTGATATTTTCCTTAAGATCAGAGGTCGCACACATGGATTTACCAGAATTTTCAACTCAGAGGAAGAGAGCTTGCCAAGGGGTTTGGGTACATCTGAGGGCATGTCTGGGCTGTGCATGGTGTTAAAAATCCCTGCCTTAGGTCTGTGTGGCTGGATGCATGCACAGGGACCAGTGTGATTCCAAGGGGAGACACTAGCTTGAGTCCCAGAAGCAGAGCACCTGCAGTGCTACCTCCAGGGTGTCTTGTCCATCTTTTGGAAGCAATGTTGCAGGTGCAGCAGTTCCTGCCTCTACATCCGGTGTTTTCAAGGTTGGTTTGGTGATCCCGGCACCAGAATCCTCTGTGCCTGTACCCTCATGGTGCACAAATGTTATACCCAGGTTTTTAATGTAAAACCATTGGGTAAGAGCTAACAGAAAGTGGGTCATTGGGTTCAAAGTGATGCCTTGTTCCTCAAGAGATGGAAACAAATGTTAGTGGAGTTATCCAGCAACTTAAATATTCACACTTGGCATAAGGGAACTTGCTCACGGATCTTGCCAGAGTGGGTAAAGAAAGAATAAGACAGCTGGCATAAAAAGGTACACAACAGATGGTCTACAAACTCCCCTGAACCTTTACTCTTGAGTCACCCTCTAATCCTACTGCAGCCACTGAACCCTGACTGCCGTGTTAAAACAAATACACTTGAGGAAGAGGGATCAGCTACTGAGCGAGGCTTTCTATCCCTAATGCTGCATTTGTACCTGCCAGTGCTCTTTTGGCTGTCCTAGCAAGGTGAGATCAAAGCAACACCTTCCCTATATCCAGGGGAGATTAGCTGCTGGGGGGATGTGCTTTTTTAAAGTATTTTTTCCCTGAAGTTGCCTTGTATGAGTCAGCCAGGCCCAGAAAAGGGAGAGTGCGTGGGTGTGAGAGGTTTGCACAAGATTATTACACTCTCTCAATATTCTGTGTTTCTTGTCATCCGTCTGTAATTTCAGAGAATCCAAAAATTAACCTTGGACGGGAAGCAAAGCACAGCTCTTAAATGCTTATTTTTCTGGTGTCTTTTCTTTCATCTTATGAGGTGCTTTTCTGGAAATATACTTAAGTGACTGGCTACAAAAAACGTTTGAGTTGTGATTTATACAGAGAGCATGGCTTGAGCCCGTCCCTCGGAGCACCAAGCACAGAGATGCTGTGTTTGGCTTGTCCGGCAGGGAAACAGAGAGACGGGTGTTTTCATCTTCTGTCTGGGAAAAACCCATCTCAAGATGTTGTTACCATATTTTAGGGAGGGGAAACTGTGTGGTTTACTCAGGAGTCTTTGAGAAGGCTTTAAATAATATTAATTATTATCTAAAGGTGGCAACAGGGAACATGGTGAGCAGCAGCTTCTGAAAGGAGGAGGCAGATGGAGGCACCATTAGGTTATCTGACAAGAACAGTGTAGGTAGAAAGGGAGAAATAAAGTTAGAGTGGAGACACAGTGGAGTTCCCTGAAGGGGAAAGACCTCTGGGATGTCATAGCAACTTCACTCACAATTTAGAATTATTTTGGTGGCAAAAGAATAATGTCATATGGCCAATACCAACAGGAAAAAGCTTCAGACTCTTGGCCAGTTATTTAGGGACACGGTGAATGCCAGGGAAAATGAACTGGGAAGCAATAGTGGAGAAACAGCCTGGAGTATGGAGTGATGGGGAAGCCACGTGAAAGAAAAAAAGGTTTAGAGCACAAAAGGAGACAGAAGACACAGGTGAGAAAATATGAAAGGATGGGGAAGGTAGGAAAAGGGACTTAAGAGGTGGTTATTTATTTTCAAAGAGGGAGAAGAGAAGAAAGAATAAGAGCAGAAACGGTAGCAGTGAAGAAAGAGGCTAAAATCAGAAACAGAGTTAGAAGAAAAGGGATTTTGTAAGAAAAGTTGGGTTAGAGAAATGTTCTTGGAGATCAAACAGTAAGTAAATTTAGTAAAGTCTTAAAAAGAAAAATGGGAGAGTGAAAAAGAAAGTTGCAGAAGGAAGAATTAATAAGTAAAGGAGAGTAAAAGAGTAAAGGAGAAAAAAGTCAAAGGAGAGAATTTTTATGGTCTGGAAGGCTTGATTCTGACCTATTTTGATATAAAATACCTTTAATATATATTGGACAGACAGTATGAGGGGAACTTCGGGCGCCTTGGGGAAGCCCTTCTGCCTGACCCAGAAGACAGCGATACTGGCTGGAGCTCTGCAATGGGAAGGGGAGATGGTGGCTCCGAATTGGCAATCCCAGCAAGTAAGTCTCACTGACCTCTGCAAACTTCCGTGGGGCCTTTTACCAGGCCATCTCTGCCAACACAGGGGCCAAGGTTCAGTTTTTAATGTCCAAAACCACTGTCTCAAACCACACCTAGAAACCTGGTGAAGTCAGATTCCTGCCTGGGCTATACGTCCTTATTTGCCAAAAGGTGGGATGAAGTCAATAGGCTTACCAGGATGGTATGTACTGGCCACAGAGAAGGAAAAAGAAGGGCAAAGGGATCAAATAATCAAATAATTTAAATGGAAAGGGGCCTCTGCACACCTCCAAAACACAACCGGTGCTCCAACCCCAGGCACCTTGATGGTGCTCTGCAGGACTCACTCCAGTGAGTATCGGTGTCTGTCTTGTACTGGGGAGCCTGAAATCATACACGGTACTCCACATGAGGTTTTGCAGCAGAGGCACAAGCTTTGGGGCTTATGTGTGTAAGAGCAAAAAATCCCCTGAAGGTTATGAAGACAGTGCAAATGTTCAAAAATCTCTGTAGCTACTCTGTTATTAAACTTTCAAAATCTAGGCATTTCCATTTTAGCATAACTGTGCTTAGTATTGTAACTCCAATCCAACAAAAACACTGTTCTAATAGTCTAAAAGCATGCAGTTTAAAAATTATGCCCACTTAACAAGTAATTTCTCTCATTTGATATTTAACTGCTTCCTTTTTCTCAGATTCCAGAAGGCTGTTCAGAGGGAAAGGAAGTTTTGCCGTATTACATGGCTGATATTGTGGAGATTGAAAATAGCAAAGTACACCAGCCAAATTTAGCATTACCTTGCACTCAGATATGCTGCTGCTTATCTACTCTTTTACTATGAAATAATACAGTTTAATGTCATATATTTATGGTTCACCCACTTTTGATCAAACGAAACCCTCTTACTCGAGGCAAGAGAAAGGTCTATTAAACACAGACACAGACACCAGATGGCTCAGGATATTTGTCTTTTTCGAGGATAATGTTAGAGCGTGAAGCCAAAACTTCGTTCAGAGGCTGCCCTGAGGCCCCTTGGGGTTACATTTTTTTAAAAAGCAGCCAATAATCCTCGCCTCCAGGACGACAAAACTCATTTCACTGACTCATCTTTCCGATAACAGTCACATCATCATTTTGAAAACAAGCAAACCCAAGGACCAAATCCAGACAATTTCCTTGAATGGAGTGGCAGCGAGAGGCTGAGCTTTTATTTTATAGTGACAGTCAGATATGCCTGGGGGAGCACCTCAGGGGGTGGGAGAAGGCACGTGAGATAAAATCGTGGTGGGTGCTAACTTATGGAATGAGTATCCCTATATCCTTAAGCAAACCCTGCTGTTATCACAGGGAACTTCTGCACTGCATTACCCAATGCAGACCATTTGCATTCCAAATACCCATTACATAAATATTTGTCATCCTCGCTTGTTTTGCTACGAGCTGTGTAAGCTCTTTAGGGCTGTGCCTCGTGATCCGGATACCGGGTTCATTTAGTCATGTTTGGTTCCACTTCCCTATGACTTCTCCCATGACTTTTGACCGTTGCTGAAGTTTCTCTGTACTTCAGCTCACAACTCATAAAATAGGAGCCAGGGCTCTTGCTGGCCAAAGAAAAAACCATTAACCCTGATGAGGATCTTGCATACCTAGGTGACAAGGTTGTATTCAGAGGATTTAGGAGGACCATTAGATTAAAGAGGTGATGTATTGTGTCAGGCCAGACATAGACCTCTCTGACAAGGGATGTCCCTTTCACCAGGCACATGTAAGTGGAAGTTACGGAAATATACCCACCAAGCAATGAGAAAAGGGGTCTTCAGTTTCTCCCTATGAAAATACTTGCGTGTATTTATCAGGCTGTCTCTCAAAAAGTTATGGAAATAGCCACTAGACTCCTGTGCTCCAGTTGTTAATACATATCTGAACACTATAAAATGTTCACGATAGACATATTGCAAGGTAGATGCAGGGGAAGATAAGTATGAGATTGCATGCCATTTTTTGTGTCCCTAAAAGATCGTCTTTAACCAAAGGAAAAGATCGGATTTACTGCAGGCAGATCAGTAGATGTGCTGCTGTCATGTACACCTAAGGATGAGCTGCTAGATCACAGGAAAGATTTAAGACTCTTTAATCTGGTCATGTTAGTATAATTTGCTCTTGGCCTTGTAGGAACTGAATAATAACCTGTCTTACAGAAAGGTTGCTGTGAAGATACACTGTTTTTTAACCACCTTCACTAATGCATATAAAAGATAAGACAGTGTCTCACACCAGCAGCGTAGCGGAAATCAGTGAGCTTACGCTCCTTCCCTGTGATCTCTGCTAGCACCAAAACACAGGACACAGTTGTTACCTTCTTCTGAGTTGACATCAGTGTGTCCATTTTCACAGCGACATTCCCTGAGGAGCAGAGAAATGATTCTCAGGGTATTGAGGGCTTTGTCATCATTTTTCTTTTCTTACAGATTTTTCTTTGAATTTGGAGTTCCCAAAGTGAGCAACAAGAAGCACCAACCAACACATGGAGAGAGCAAAGGCATTTCTTTTCCAGTCTCGGGGTCTTTCTCAAGATATTTTAAGATCAAGATATTCTCAGTACATGGCAAAATAATTGGAGGTGACGTTTTTTCCTTTTTCAAAATTTTCAGTAGGGCCTGGCTATTTCCATAGCTCCTACTTTAGAACTGAGCTAGTTCCACACAGAAGGAAATTTAAAAGAAAAGTTTGCCTTTTTTCTCAGTGCTTATTCTTTTCTAGGCTTCAGGAGGGGTTGCTTGGAACATAACGATTTTGCAGACAGCATGAGCATTATGTCAGTGTCGGCAACAAGATATGATATCATTATTCCTTGGAAGGTGTTTTTTTTAGGCTGTTTGTGTTCCCTTGCGGTGCACCTTCAGTCCCCACCCACACCTGCTGCTGTGTCTGCTGTGAGGGATGGAAAGATTGATTTTGTCTAATTTTACCACCCACTCTGAAGTTGTTGGTTCATAACCTCTGCTGAGACTCTTCATGCCAGATTTTGTGAAAGGCAAAGCTGCCTAAAAGCCAGCTTCTTAAATGTTGAGCCCCTTCTTTCTAGAAAATTCCTTACAGAAAAGTAAACTGATCACCCTCTGAACTCACTATACGTATGGAGGTGGCCTATATGGTTTATTTCATTTTCTTCTCTTTTTCTATCCCTACACACACATTTGCATGCACACACACACACTCACATTTTGAGGACTAGCAGAGCAATTCTATGTTATAATTCTTATCCCTTCTCTGAGCTGTGAAATTGTTAACAACGCTGACAATTAAATCAGTATCACAGGCATCTGACTGGGAACCCGCTGAAACTAAAACTCAACAACTGTAGTTCCAGGTGCTTTGCGAGCTCCAACTATTTCTGCATCAGACATCCACATTTCATATTTTGAGATCATTCCAAAGCCACCACAAAGAGAGACTTTGCTTTTTAGAAAAGAAAATAACAAAAAAGGTTTGGGATAAAATATTAAGTTTATTTGCTAATGAAATAAAAATAATGTCTTTTATTTATAGAATGTATTTTATTTATTTTTTTAATTTATTTATAT
>NW_010553752.1:0-4637 GCF_000687285.1 Phaethon lepturus | reverse complement strand
CAATGAACTCCTCCCCTTGCCTCTGCTCCAGGGGACAGGACAATTTGAAACCAGGACAATTTGGCAGTAAGTCAACTGGCTGCTTCTACCTCCTTTGGGAATACAATATCCTCAATACAGTCATTTCTTCAAATGTCTGCTCCCCAGGATCCATACAATTGTACTGGATAGGCTCTGAGATGCAGGAAGTTTCTGGCAGAAGATGGGGATCCAGATCTGGGGAGTCCCCCAAACACGAAGACTAGCTTTCTGCTCCCTTGCTTGGCATTTTATCCCTGCCATGGACTTTTGCCTCCTGCTTTTACTTCTTGCCCTTCCTGGGGCAGGGAGATGTTAAGTTTTTTTAAGGATGCAATTAGTTAGGTGGCAACTCTGCACTGTCATAGTGGCGTTCGGTCTGGCAAGTGGCAGCCTTGGGGCTACTACCCATACACAGAAGCCTCTAGCACCCTGGTACCTACAGTGAAATCATGGCCGGTGCATACTGCCATGGCAGTGTAATTACGCAGCATGTACTGCAGGTAGCTTAGCCTAATGATAGGCTAAGTGCCAGCTGGAGACATCAGTAAGTGCAGGTCCCTTGTGGGTAGGGAATCGTGCTGTGATCCTCTGATGCTGTCAGGTCCATCTGCATTCTTCTTGGGCCACTGGAGGTAATACCACCTTTTAGCAATGGTACTGAAGTTAGCACTTGTCTGTACTGGAAATCATGCATATTTATTTTATTTTCTTAAATAGTCCATCTGGCAAAGGAGCGTGGCATAGGGCAGGTGGAATGCGACCTGCTCTTCCTCATGTGAAGCGTAGCTTAGTCGCTGAGGATGTCAGGCTGGCTCATGTGACAGTTTGCCCTTCTCTGCGACAGCCTGCTGCCATCCTCCCGGTCCTGCGCTTTGTTGTGTGTTGTGAAGATGTGTCAAAGTGGCTTTCAAGCCAGTTCAACTGAAGTGGTGATTTGTGTAAGGTTTGAAAATGTTTGGTGGGCATTTCTTATAAAGAGCAGTTGTCGTTTGTTAAATGTTGATCCCTTAATTTCTGCCTGCCTAGTGACTACCAAATACAGGTAGTACCCATGCAGCTTTCACTGAGACACTGTGGGACCCAGGAGCTTGCTTTGTTGACAAATACCGGGGAATCAGGCTACCTAACAATACCTGCTTGGAGCCCACAATTCCACTGATAAGTCAGTTTCTTGTGAGCCTTCAACATTTTCACTCCTTCCACAGACATCAAAACTTGAAGTATTCATTTCTTCTCCAGAGCGTGAACCCTGTGATCAGCAAGTTGAATGTCTAAGTGGCTTCACTAAAAGATGACACCCAAATAATCTGCTCACAATAAAATCAAGTTAGTTTGACAACTGCAACTTGTAAGTGGCTTTGGAAAATAACTTCCAGAACTACAGCGATTCTCTGGGAGCGTTCATCTGAGAGGGTCCCAAGTGCTTCCCGGATCTTGCATAGAGCATAGCATTCAGGTGCTGTAGTCTCAGTTTTGAAAATTGTCACTATTCAGGAGGAAAAGTCTCAGCAAAAGTCTGCTGAAATAATTTCAAAGCTGAATATACTTTACATTTGAAAATATTAAGGCTGTTAGTGTCTATCTGATTTAGGAGCTTTAACTATCATGGCTGTTTATGGCAAGTACGTTTAGTTGTTGGCTTGAAGCTCTTTACAATACAAGTCAGCTTAGTTAATGAGTGCAGTTCTGTGTTATTAGTTACCCCAAATCAGCTGGAAAAGCTGCTGGCGTTTATTTCTGAAGTGGAACTGAATATGCTCAATCTCCACATGATGGGAATGAAGAAGCATTCTGTCAATTCTCTTCCTGCCAGCTGATGCCAGGGTCAGAGAAGTAGGTCACACCTTTCTCGTTTTGAGATGGAGCAATACTCATTTTAGACCAATTTGCTCTGAGCACGGAGCTCATCTGCTGGGTTGAACCAGGGCATTGTTGCTTTCTCTAGTGCATTGTTCTGCTCTCCCTCTAATTAGCTCCAAATGTTTCTTATGCCTGGAACACAGTGGTAGTGATGAATAATGGGCTCTCTTCTCTTAACCCTTTGACCCCTAATTCGGCTGTGCACTCCCACCTAGATGCTTTCACTTCCCTACATCCACCAGTGCTGTGTCAGTCTGACAGCTGCTTGTATCAGACTTGTTGCCCCATAACCTCCTCTCTCTTGTTCTGCAAATGGAGTAGGAGAGTGTAGGAGCATGGTCTTGGCTCTAGCATTTACTTTTAAGGTCATGGTTTTTGCTTTGTGTGTGAGTGCATAAAGGTGCACCCCATATGTCGTTGGCCCTGAAAAGGGGGAGAGCCACTGTCACTCCAGGCTGCCTGCTTTGGAGATGACCTGCCCAGAAAAGTAGTGCAGCTTGTTCGTTTGTAAAACTGCTCTAGTTATGTGCCAGAAGAAAGGCATTGCAGGCTGATCATAAGAGATGGGTTTTAATTGCTAATCACTTTGACAGGAGTCCCCCTTAGATGTGTATGGTGTTTTTGTTGTTGGTTTTTTTTTTTTTTTTAAATCGCGGGTAGGCTGCAGACATTAGAGAGATCACATGTGAGCAGACAAGTGAGAGTCCAAGCCTGAAGAAAACAGGAGTGACACCTATGGGGGTCTTACACAGGATGACCCCAGGGTTAGTGGGAGGAAGGAGAGGGGGAAGCTTGCTGCAGATGAGTCATGGGGGGATTGCTTGGAGGAGGTTGGACCAGAGCATATCCTGTCCTACAAAACTGCAGAGTGTTCCACACACATTGTTATCACCTTCCTTTTCACAGCAAATACTCTTGCTTTAATACGGTGGGTTATTCTCCAGTCCAGAAAACTGAGTGATCAGCCCAGCATGTTGAGCTCCCTCTTACTGCTGCAGCCAGGCTTTTGGAGGTCTGGCAGGGGTATAGTCACCTGAGCCAGCACTCCCACTTCAGCACATCGTCCCCTGCCCGGTGCAGTGTGACATGTCTGTTGTGTCTGTGCTGTTTCCCCCCAAGCTCCCTCGGCTCGCTGACAGTACCTTTAAGCCTTGACAAAACACTCAGAAGCATCTGCAAGGCCTTCCATTGCAGAGGAGCACGAGCACCGAGTGCTGTGTGCTCCTTCCTGCTGCTCTCTGCCTGCTCTCTACCTGCCTTATTCCTGCACCACCCCGTGCTGCTTCTGCAGAGAAATTCCCCTGAGTTATTGCAAAGGCCACTGTCATCACACGCTGTCTGTTTTATAAGTGTCCAGTCTTGTAAAGCACTGACATTTGGTGAGATTGGAAACTGTTTGCAGCTGGAATAGCACTGCTCTGTGCCTCTGGTGGGAAAGGCTGAGTTTTTGTTTATGTTGGTGTTGTCTCTCCTGCAGCCCACAAGGGCTGGGCTGAGGCTGGGGGTGTTTCAGTGGTACGATGCTTTTGGATGCTTGAGTCACAGGTCTGTGTCTGTGCAACATGCAACTCCCAAGGAGCTGTATCTGCTATAAATTCCTTTTCCTTCACTAAAGATCTCCCAGTGGCCCAGGACTGGGAAGGAAAAGGGTAGGCACTGCAGACATTACTTTCTGTGCTACATGACCTCTATATGACTAATATCTCTGGAGGTTCAAAACACTGAAACTGGCCCACACCTCTTCTCCATTGCTCTCGCATATCAATTTCTGCCCAAGTCTCTTCCCAGCTGGTACCACAGCCCAGGAACGAGTACCCCAGCTGGGGTACGGAATGACCCAGTGTTGGCCTTGAACAGTTTGGTGTGTAGAGAACAGTTTCTTTTAGGCTCATGCTCTTTTTCTTTGAAAAGACAGGTAATGACTGGGCAACAGAAGCTCCCCCATTAGCCAACGGCCACCTCTGCTTCTTGTCTGGTAGAGTGCTTGGAACTGCTGTCGCTGCTGCGTTGAGACAGCCTGTGAAGTGAGTTTCCAAAGGTGGGAGTCAGCCCCTACAGCTGAAAGACAATTCTCTTTGACAAGGATCTTGGTATTTGTAGACTGTAATTACAAGAAGAGACCATGCTACTCATCTAGTCTCACCTTCGGCCTTATTCAGACGAGACCTGTACCTGTAATGTCTGCATCAAGGCTAATAATTCACTGTTAAGCTACAGCACATATTTTAGCAAGACAGAAAATCTTGTTTTAAGAGCTCCAAGGGTGGAGAATAAAACTCTCCCCTACATGATTTTTTCAAGTGATTAACTACTGGCATTATTGCAAGTTTTAATTTTTAAGTGCTCATATTATTTCCAGTTTGATTTTATCCAGCTTTTACTTTGAGCTTCTGGATCTAGTTACAGTTTTGTTTGTTAGGTTCTTGGAGCCGTTTAGCATCTCTTACAGTCCCCCACTGAGAAATGTTAATAGATTTAGATCACATCACCTCCAAACCTTCCTTTCCAGCCAAGTAGATCAGGCTGCTGAAGTCTCTCCATCTCCCTTTCTCGCTCCCTGCAACATCTGGAATCGAGCGATGTGTTATGTTGGATCAATCATCTGTTCAGAGCGGCATCTGACCACCTATTTGATGATGCTAAAATACATGCCGGTAAAAGTACTCCTTTTACTTGCGGCTCTTTTCTAGACCAAAACCATCTGCAAATATTTTCCACCGACTAGCCCAGGCGAACCAAAACCCGGAGCCGATGGC
>NW_010553751.1:1865-4792 GCF_000687285.1 Phaethon lepturus | reverse complement strand
ACCTTGATGATTCTGTGATTCTGTGAAAAATAGTGGAGAGAGGTCACACAGTGACATCAGCCAGATTTTTCAGTACCCTGGGATGAATCCCATTGGGCCCCATAGATCTATGCACATCCAGCTGGAGCAGCAACTCTCAAACAAGTTCAGAGTCATATGGGAGTTTATCATTCCCCCAGTCATGGCCTTCCAATTTAGGGCTCTGGGGCTCTCAGGGCCCATCATTGGTATTGAAGACAGAGGTGAAAAAGGTGTTAAACTTCTCTGCTTTGTCTAGATCCCTATTTGTGAAGTGACCGACTTCATCATGTAACAGACCAATGTTATCTCTGGTCCTCCTTTTGTTGTCAACGTGTTTAAAAAAGCCGTTTTTGTTGTTCTTCACAGTGCTGGCCAGCTTGAACTCTAGTTGAGCTTTGGCAACATGAATTTTCTGCCTACAGTGGTGAACACCATCTTTGTAGTCCTCCTGTAAACAGTCCACTCTGTTCTCTTCTGCTCTGCACTGTCCACTCTTTGGATAAGATTCAGAGCTCTTTGAATCTCTTACTTTGAATCTCTAAATAAGACCATTTAGATCAGTCTTTGCTGGCATATATATTTTTTTTTAAGTCCAGATGGACATATTTGGTGATTTTAACACCTGGTTAAATCCTCCTATCAACCAGTTCATTCTTTCTGTATCAGGACAGTCCAGCAAAGTGTGGATGCTTGTGTAGACAAGAAATGAGGCTGTTCAGCCTTTTGTTGGAGAGGCTCTCTGTTGTCACACCATGTCATCTGCATCTCCTCCTGGGTGTAACAATCAAGGAATAAAAAGTTTGTCATGTGACTCTACTGGGCACTGCCTTAGACTTTCCTTAGGTCAAACCATAATTTTACATAAGAAAATGCAGTGTGGATGTTATGATAAACATTTTGAAAGTAAACTGGTGATCCTAAAATGATTCTACTGTGTAGTTTTTATTGACACCTTAAACCTATGAGGTCTGGAATACAGTACTGTCTCTGTCCAGAAGGCTGAAAACAAAACCATAGTGCCATCACACAACACACTTGCATTTTCCAAAGATCACATTGTCAACTTGATTTTATGAACTTAGGGCATGTAGCTTAACCAGGTAACTACTTTCTAGCCTGTAAGGTAAGGTTCTTATTTTAATAATAGTTCTTTGCAGATTTATCTCTTGAATGATTGCTGAGGCTAATTACATGGGACATCAGAGGACAAAAGCCATTAAACAGGACAACAATGGGCGTCTTGAGAAGGAAGAGGCTTGTTTTCAGTTTATGCTTTCTTTTGCTTTCCATAAAAGATCGTGCTTTTTGAGGAGTGCTAGAATTCAAAATGGAAAGGAATAGCAAAACAAAAGCAAATTTGTTTACAGGGATGTTATACTTCTTAAGTATAAGATGAGACACAACAGCTCAGGTTATTTATGTAATCGATTTTAATAATCATGCATCTCTTTATAACATATTTCTTTTCAATTTCTATTAATAAAGTCATTAAGATGTCTTAAAGGTAAAAAGTAGCTGTAATATGATCCTGCAATATAGGAATTTTCCTGAAGCCACATCCAAAGGGGGCATATATAGTCAGGGCCTCCCTCAGATAGAGTTCAGCTGAAGATGAATTTGACTCAGTGATGCTGGAAATATTAGCCCAATCCAGAGACTGCTTAAGGTTTCCACTTAACTGAGTGGGCAATCAGGCAGATCTTGACCTTTGGTCAACATAAAATGCTTAGCCATACTGAACCGAGTGCTCAGATGTTGTCATCACTCATTCCCCTTTATAGAAATTATGCTGGAAGAATACCTTGGAAAGTAGCCAGCAGGTACCTAGGTCCATACAAGTTTTCTGTTCCCTTAATCTGTCAGACAGATTCCTACAGTACAGCAAAAAAATTTGGTTGATATTTAACCATATTTAACCAGTTGATATTGTCATATCAGGCTGTGGATGAGTAAGGGTTTAGCAAAAATAAATTTCCTGGAGGTCAGCCAGTTTCATGGGGGTTATTTTTCATGACGTAGTAAAAAAACCTTTTTTAAATGAGGACATTATTACCAATAATTAAATATACTTCTTATTAAGTGTTGGACAAAGGCAATACCCTATATAATGAGGAGAAAATATTCTTTACATTGCTTATGCCAAGGAGCTGGGTGCTCTGATGAATAAACTGTAAGAGTTCAGGTTTTAGTAATCTGGGTCCTAAATGAATCCCACAGTCTCACTGAAGTAAACAAGCCTTACATAAATAACTGCTGTAAGTGGACCTTCCCTTGGAAGTATGGGTTACAGAATTGGGACTTTGTCTTGTCTTCAAAGTCTGCAGGAGCATTAAAAGAGTGCCAGGTATATGACAGCACAGGGTGTGGTAGACAGGAGTCCTGCCTTTCTTGCTTTCAGCTAGTTACCTCACTAATGCCAATATACTTTGTCAGAAGCTTCTAGGAAGCAATCATTATTTGTTTATTCAAACCAACACCCAGAGGAGGGTGAGGCGGCTTGAGCTGGATGTTCATTGGTTGTGGTTTAGTGTCATATTGGATGACTCCTACTCGGGCAGGATAATGCTGAATGTCTTAAGCAGGTCTCTTAGGAGGAATGAAGATACTCTAGAACTGAAGAACTACTGCAGATGAGTAAGGCCAGGCAAACTAACAGAAGCCATTAATAATCATCATCAAGGTGACTATTACTCAGGTCTACTAACAAAATAAAGCCCAGTGCATGCTTACAGAACAGGAAAAGTTTGGGTCATACCAGCCAAAGTCAGAACTTCCATGTGGGGCAATACACTGTGTAGATAGTTCACTGCAAAACAGACGTTCTTCAAATTTAAGACTGTATCCAGCTGTAAGAAAAAGAACTGTGAAAGTCTGAAATGTCTATCAAGGGCACCTTGCACTTACAA
>NW_010553751.1:0-1834 GCF_000687285.1 Phaethon lepturus | reverse complement strand
AGCAGGAATACTGCTGTGATGCATCGTCCTGTGCCCAAAGGCCTGTGAACAGAGCAACATGATCATGGTGGTGGAGAAAGAAGCAGGGCATTTTATTTCTATCAGTTCTGACACATTGTCTCAGCAATGCCTTCTAAAAGTGGTAATTCCCTTTTCTGAGCTCCTTGCCACGGGCTGGGAAAAGAGAGCAGAAAAAGGAACAGCATTTGGGAACACGGATTAGTGTTTTCTTGGCTTTGTTTAAAGGGAGGAGATGAGACTGCTGCACTTGCTGTTTCACAGGCTTGTACAAGAACCCAGATGAATCAGAACTGAAGCCATACAGAGAAGGCCCATTTTTTCAATGTGTTCACAGCAACTTGTACTAATACATCCTACTGACTTCAGAGGCATTAATCATTGTGCGGAGAGAACATAGAAGCATATCTAAAGCATCGTTATTCTTTCTCTGTTTCTTTGCCCATGTACATACATGATTTCATTAGCCATTACCGCCACTGGGCAAAGATTGTAGATACCAGTCATAAATCCCAGCCTTTACTTTAAAAATAAATGCAACAATGAACTGCACCTATAGGTCTAGTTTAATATAAAAGCCTTAAAGGTTGTGGTAAGCATCTGTCTCAGAGTTACAGTGGTAACTGTACTGATTTATATAAGACTGTAAGCAACATTGAAGGCTGTGTGTAGAATTCTGGGCACCACCCAAGACCATGCAGCCATCTCAGTATATCCAAGTTCAGAGGTTGAAACTTTTTTCCCAGTTGGAAACTTCATAATATTTTCCTGCAGAAAGATATGTCACTATACAATAGCTTTAAATCTACTGACAGTAGTTTTTACAGTCGTCTTGGCAAAACAAGCCTAACAAAGAAACAGTCCAAAGATCTCCCCAGGTTTGTGAGCCACTGATTGAAAAACTACTTCAATGAACTGTGTTCCCATTGCACCAGCAGAAGAGCCCTTTAGCTGCTCTGAAATTCATGATATGTATCAGTTTGACAAAATAATGAAGAGAACTCTATTCAATGCAACAGTCTAGGTTGAAGCCTTTTTTCCTGGGATAAAAACCCTCCAAGCATCTAGTTTCCCCTAGAGTGGTGCCAAAACCCTCACATCAGGCCCAAGCATTGGGTTACGTCACACCTGCAGGAGAAAGCAAACTAAACTTCTAGAAGCAGTCAGATGTGACACATAAGGAAAAATATAACATATTCTTATGTTATAAGAATAACATAAGTTGTTATTCTGTGACACATAGAATAACAACATCCTATGAATCATACTCATCCTTTGCTGTTTTGACATGTTACAGGAGGAAATGTGAGAGTTGCCTCAGGGAATTTCTAAATCCTTCGATTGTCTTCCCTTCTAATATCACAGATGCATCATAAAGCAAACCTTGAATATGGGGATTGCTTTTGCTGTGAAACTGAATGTTATTATTTTATTGCAACACCATTGCCAGACATCATCGCTTTGCTGGAGCCATTTTCATTTTTACTGTTGACAGAGTTGGACATACACACAAGCACCAGTAGTTTTATTCGGTTAAAAATTGCAGCCTGTGTGATGAATTAAGAAAACAGCATCCAGCATCCACAGTGGAAAGATCAAGTGAAAGACATCTAACACACGAGCTAGAGAAAATCTGTGGGGATTATTTTTAGTCTGTGCCATACTAGTGTAGAAATGTTACCTAAGGTTCACTTGTTGTCCTGAAGAGGGGGAAAAAAACCTCAGGGGGAAAAGCTGGGTGCATCAGCATAGCACAAACAGTTACATAATAATGAATTAGCATTCAGAAGAATCATAGAATCATAGAATCATTAAG
>NW_010553750.1:0-9338 GCF_000687285.1 Phaethon lepturus | reverse complement strand
CAGCCAGTTCTTTACCTAGCGAAGAGTACACATGTCTAAGACACGAGACACCAGTTTCTCCTGGAGAACACTGTGGGAGATGCTGTCAAAGGCTGTACTGAAGTCCAGGTAGACAACATCCACAGCCTTTCCCTCATCCACTATGCGGGTCATCTGGTCATAGAAGGAGGTCAGGTTGGTCAAGCAGGACCTGCCTTTCATGAACCCATGGTGGCTGGGCCTGATGCCTTGGTTGTCCTTCATATGCCCTGTGAGCACTCTCAAGACCAACTGCTCCATAATCTCCATAATCTTCACCGGTACGGAGGTCAGGCTGACAGGCCTGTAGTTACTGGGATCCTCCTTCCGGCCTTTCTTGTAGATGGGCGTCATATTGGCAAGCCTCCAGTGATCTGGGACCTCCTTATCATGTGCTTATTAATTTTGCCATATTGTATCAATCATATTCTTCTGTATCATCATGCAATAAAATGCCAAGCTTAGTCTCCAATATCAGTGACCCGTTAGACTCATCTTTTTGTTACCCAACAGTGCTTGTGAGTAGTTACACAGTACTGCTCTCTAAAAGACTTTATATCTTTACACCGCTCTTTTTTTATTTCTTTTTTTACTTTTATATCTTTTGTGTTCATATGAAATTATTTCAGAAGTTAAAAAGACAGACAATGGAAGAGTAAGTTTTATAGCAAATTTGATTATTGTTAAGTCTGTACTGTAGTAGAGTTAGACCTTGCAAATTTTGTGTTATGCTAGCAGTGTTCTCAATTTCCCTGTGGCTGGATAGTGACCATAGAGAAGGCTGTAAGTACAACTGGACATGTCTTGTACATGATATAGATGTCAAATTTCCCAACTGTGCTGAATCTGCAGGAGAGTTTTCCTGTATGTTTGTGTTGAACACAATGATGCACTGTCCTATGCTATGTTAAATAGCCCATGAAAATGGGAGGCAATGCAGCATGTCAGCTTTGTAACTGTCCTGCACAATAGCCTCTCTAGAGTTACTGTACATGGAAAGACATGAAGGAAAAAACCCAAAACTAACTTATTTATGTATGTGCAACAGTTTTCCATTTGTGGTCACAAGGTGTTTACTCTAGTGCACTAATCTCATCCTCTTACTAGTTGTGCTTTCTGTCTGGCACAAAGAAGCTGGGACCAATGCTTTAAATGCTGCTTTCAGCAACTTATTGATAGCAATGGAGTTTTAGGTTCCTATTCTGTTATATATACCATTCTGTCTGTGATATATTTTAGTGTTGATCAAGGCCTTTTGAATAAAATGAGCAAAATAGTGACACAAGCTCATTCATTATTTAGATCAGTTGAAGATTATAAAGCTTAGGATTTCCATCCATTTTACATGGCTTTTGGGTCATATGCTGGCCATCCAAAGAACTACTTATGAGGAAATATATTCACCCCCCTTTTTTCCACATTTTGTGTTGCTCTGATATTCTCTGCTGTAGATACAGAAATAAACATACTTACCTAGTCTTTCTGTTTTCCTTGTGTGTACCGCACACAAATGTTTCCAATTTTATCATTTTTGTATGGTAATAACAAAGCTATAACTGACAGTAATAGAAGCGTCCCAGTTCCTAATTTTTCTCTATAAGTACTAGGAACCGAACTCCCAACAGTAGAGTGAGATTTCTCCCTGCAAATATATAAGTGAACTGCTCCTGTAAAATATTTACTGATCCCTCTTGTAGCCTTCCCCTTGACTCCAGCACACACTGGAGTCAATTCACAGCAGTACTCTTACTCTTCACGACTGTGAAGAGTAGCCAGCTTAGGCAATGCGATGTGTACTTCGACAAATATGCTCATAAACCTACACTAACAAAGCAGTAAAATTGTCACAGGTTTTTGAACTATTGGTAATGACTTGGCATTTGTTCCATTCAGTTCTGGTCACTGTTAGCTAACTTCATCTCCATCCAATTTGCTGGTTATAATTGCTGCATTTTTACTAAGGAGCTTCAAAGTGTGTTTCCCAACTCCTTAAGATATTAATGTATTGTGAGTCTTCTTTTCAGTAAAGGTGTACAAAAGGGTAAAACTTATGCTTTAGACATAGGTTTCATTATAATTATTTAGCCCTTTTATTGACTTGAGATCAGAATTCTGTAACATTTTCTACATGAAGATACACTTAAATATTTGGAATGGCAGCCGTGTACTTGTTAAGGTATGCATCGTGCAGCACGTTGTACTAGTGCTCTGGGAATATATTTTGGTCCATGTATTACTTTTGATCTGTATAGTCTGAACTACTTATCTAAGAGTCCACTTCTAGCTCCTGTGGAAGAACTGAAAGAGTAACAAGAAAAGTCTGAGCTCTGACTGTATTCAAAATCAGCAGATGTGTTACTCTTGCTAAATGTGCACAGTATGGTAATACCTGATGGAGATGAAGCATGTTGATATGGTATTAACTTTGTGGAAATTCTGGTGGTAGGACTCGTGAACTTTTCCCCGTGTTTGATTCTGTGCACTTAGTCAGGTAGTGATGGCTGCATGTCCTGTATCCTTAAGTCTTTGAGAGGGCTTGAGTCTGAGAATTGTGGATCTTGGTGCATGAACCTTTGCTACATGATCTAAAGGAGCAGCTGTGTCACTGGCAACAAGCCTCACCTCCTATGGGGAATAACTGTGGTAGGGTAGCAACTGTTTAGACCTACTGAATCCCATTTCTTCACCTGGGTTATGGCTGGGGAGAGGTGGAACACGGAGGGAAACCTGAAAGGAAGAATATTTTGTTGAGCTGTTTTTGTGAGTAATTTCTTTCAGATTGTACTCTTATGCTAAACAGTGAACTGATCAAATTTTAGATAGAATATAATGTTTATATTACTGAAAATTGTAGAATGTTACCAAACAAAATCTTCAAGTGTTGCATCTTATTCTCAAATGCTAAAATGTGGAATAGCAAGAACAAAGATTGAAGGACTGAGACTTTTTTGTGAAACGGCTTTATTCTAGTTCATATGAGTCTTACTATTTTTAGTACGATAAATTTATAATTGTTTTGTTTGCATCTTAGCAAATATAACTGATACTTATTAAATGGTACCTTTGCTTGTACTTAGTTTATATTTATGTGTATTAAACAGAATAGAGTCACTTTACCTGATCTGAAGTACTTGTAGAGGGCAATGTAGCAGGTATTTATGTGACATACCTCTGAAGGATTGGTGAAACTGCCTTGTCATAATACATATATTACACAGGGAGTTCTTTCAAGCCTTAACAGTATCTCATAACTGACTATTCCTTTACTAACCCTCATGAGATCTGTAACTATATCTGTTCTATTATAATGTGGTAAGTATGGTCTGGTCATTCAGTTAAAAACACAAGCACTTTCCTTGCATTTGAATGTGAATTGTGTGGGGATAAAGTACCTGCCTTTCACAAGCTGCCAGCATGGATTTGCATGGTCTTGGTTACTGTCCTCTGGAGTTTTGAGGATGTTTGTAGGACTTTGTGGATACTGTTAATTGTAGAATAGTTTTCCCGCACAGCCTTTCCCATAGAAAAATCTGTAAAATACTCACAGGACTAAATCAGAAATTGATAAATACTGAGGTCTTCCTTCAGCTGTATGTGTAGGCTTTGGGTTTGCATAGAAATATGGTCCGCAGTTTCTGCAATCACCCTGAGAACCGGCTACTACCAGAAACAGGAAACTGGACTAGATGGACCTTCTGTCTTTGCCAAAATAATTTTACTTTTGCTGAACTAAAATAGAACACAAAAGAATGTATCCTAGAACACTGTTAGCATGTTTGAGTGATTGTCCTTGAAAGATCAAGCCATAAAAATGTTTTCTTAATGCAAAGATTTTATCAATTTAATGTGAAGGCATTGTGTTCTAAGAACCTTGAACTCAGGACATATGCTCTGAAACAGATACTCTGTTTTTGGAGAAGGAAATGGGATAGAAATCATGTATCTTCACAGCTGCCTTTAAAACTGAAAATGGATTTCCTTTCCATAGAAGCTGGGTGTGAACGGAGAATACCCATGGGCATATCCCCATTGCTGGAAGCAAGGAAGCATTCCATGGGCTTCACAGGGTAGCCAGAGGCAGGCTCTGATTCTGTGACAGCTCAGCTCTTCAATTTCACCCTTGTGCTTGAGCACAGAGAAATGGCACATTGGTGCTGCCTTTTACCACTTAGTCAAAAGTTTAAGACAGTTGTTTTTGTGCATCAAAACCACAAGTATTTCAAAGTTGTGAGCAGAAATCCTATTAGCTGACCTAGAATCCTATCAGCAGATTGCATCATGTATTCAGCCCATCATGGTCTGTCACACGGAGGCATCTCTGAGGGAGGTAAAGTGGTTTTAGACTGCGTAACTTCAGCTGGTGAGCAGTCAGGCACTCGAGTATTTATGGTACGTGTTGTGCCATAGTATGGACAGAACAGCAAATGGTATGAACGGAACAAATTGTGACTGCAGTGCAAATGAAGATTGCCTTTTTCCTAGATCTGTTTTCTAAAGGTGCTCTGGGAGCATAACCTTAAAAATGCCTTGTTTGTTACAGGACACTTTCATGCTTTGACTATAGGAAGATGGATGGGCAACAAGGTAGCTCATTAGAAGACAAATACGAGAGAAGACTATTGGCATAAAACTTGTCTGCAGGCGTAACAGAGATTATAAACTCATAGACCTCTCAGGGTTGCCAGGCCTCAAGCTGGTTCTTGTCTAGAGTCTTTCAATAAACATTAGCAGCTCAACAACATATAATGTCTTCTACAGGAAAATACAGCTGCTAGCTGGCCTGTTGCACTTGTGATAGCACAAACCCTGCAACATGTATAGGCTAGATGTATCTTCAGTCTTCGATCTGAAGTGGATGCACACTGATGTTTTTGCATGCTCTTTACTTTCAGTGTTATCATTCATACTGTGTGAAGGGGAGAAAAAGGGCTAGGAGGGAAGGAGTAAAAATACTTAAAAAAAAAAATTAAAAATGCCTGCCAAAAATCAGTGGGAAGGAGTGAGAAAAGTTGCCATGACAACCTCCAGCATTGTACCTCTGAAGAATTGCTTTACACTTTTGACACACTTGCAGTTTCTGCAGTGATTATGGTGTAGTTTCATTCTTCTTAGTTTAACTTGTACCTTTGTAGATACAAAGGAGAGGGATACTCCTTTGGTACAGAAGCAAAAGAGCTTCTATAACTCTGACAAATACAGGTTTTTAATAATTATGGACTAAATTCTCCATGAGCTTACATGATGAATGTGCAGGGTAGTTTCTCTGACACTAATAGAGCTACTTTCTGATGCTTTCTTTTTATAAAAGTTCCAGAAAAGAATATGTCAGTCTTGTGTGATCTTAAAGAAGAAAATATTTAGGAGGGTAATGTTTGCGTTTGGTTTAGTAAGTTTCAAATTAATCCCTTCAGTGTGGAGAACATAAAGTGGGAGAAAAAGGAGAGGGGCTTCTGAGACTGACAAGGTTCAGGAGGTAAAGATGATAATGAAAATGATGAGAACAGGGATCTGAGAAAACAGGTCACACAAGTTTACAGGACAAAGATAGTACTTAATGTTTCATCCTTTTAAACATACAAGGGTGCAGTTGAAGGCATTTAGCTAGGTCTGAGCAAAAATTTCTGATGTAACCTTTCTCAGAAAAAGATTACATATTTTGGTCAGTAGTTTGTGTGTTGAATGTATTGAATTCTCTCCTGATTGAAATGATATATAATCTCTGAAAGCCAAATAACTTTGCACATTTAAAAAAAAAATAGGAAGGAAAAAAATTTTGTTCCTGAATTTAATTTAAGCAAAATTAAGTTCTTGTTGTTCCAAAATCTCCTAAATATAACTTTATGCTTATGTTAAATGAGTGCTATACTTCAAAACAACTTTTTTCCTGCTTTTTAATTTTATCAAAAAAATGTAAAAAAATATAATTCTGAAGTACATTGAATTTCTTTTTAGCATCCCAGTTTGGCAAATTAAGTATAGGAATAATTATTCATACATCCATAGTCAAAAACCCTGCTCTGACTGCAAGCAAAAAAGATCCCTCTAGGTTTTTACAGGCAGAAGTAAGCCTACGGGACAGGTGGCAGCAGTTTACTTATGAACACAAACTGGAGCTTTGTCCTCCAATATCTGAAACTCCAGAGCGCATTGCAGTTGTATTCCGCTACTATGGACCATTAGGCTAATAGAGCTGATGATTGTCTTTATGAAATCATTAACAGTTAGTTTTGCCCCTGATATGTTCCGGTAGCTTCGAATCGTTTAAGCATAGCTGTCCTTGGTCTCAGTTGTAATTACCTATGCCTTATTTTACATCAGATCCATGTTAAACAGTGAACACTAGGTCTGGATACTTGGGTCAGAAATTGGCAATTTTCTCTAGATGAAGAGCCGAAACAGTGTTTTTTATTCGGATTATTTGGCTTACTCACAACTCTTATGTATGTAACAGACATAATACTGAAATATCAGTGTGATTTCCTTTTCCTTAGAGAATTGCATCTCATCTGCAATGCAGTACAGTACTGTCCCCAAATGTATGAAAGTGAATGTATATTAGCTATCTCTTCTGCCTAACTATTCCTGTTAGCTGTCATTAACTGGATTCTTCACTGAGCTTTGCATTGAGATGTTCAACACCATATGGTATTTATTTTAGTAATTGAAGGATCAGTGTGTGTAATGGACTAATGAATGTGATGGATGAACATGTAAGTAACTCTTCTGTCTTCTTTCTCTGATCATCTGTAGAGACTATAATGTTTTTCTTTTAGTTCAAGTAGGTAAGGTTTGATGATATACTTTCTGTTTGTTTACACAAACTAAATGATTGAGCTATATTCCTAGTTAATTCCCAGGAAAAGACACACATTCTGCTTCCATCGACAAGATAGAAGCAAGCAAGTTGACAATTTCCTTGCTGTGCATATCAGTCCAAGGAGCTCTGTGCTCAAGAATTCTATCCTTGCTTTCTCACTGAGTCCTGTTTACAACTTTTGTCCTGTGTATCTGCCTTTTCTGGGAAGCACAGCCCAGACATCCTGTGACAAGTACATCACTCTCTGCATTTCTGATCAGATCTCTGACCTTGATCTCAGGCTGGGCAGCCTTTTGTAAGGTTTGGTTGACACTATCATCTCTGCTTGAAAATTATCAAATTATATCTATCATAACATATGTATGTAGTTTTTTTTTTTTGTTTTTTTTTTTTGCCTGGTAGTCCTTGTTTTTGAGATAGTGATTAGCCTAATTAAAAGTAGAAGAATCTAACAGGAGATAATGACATTCTACTTTGAGTTGAGAGATGACACTTAGCATTGAGGGACCAAAGTTCAAACTATGCTTTTTAATCTGACAGGCAGTTGTCATGGAAAGTACATATCTGCAAATTTGCTAAAGGTCTTGGGCATTCAGGGTAAACACAGATAGCTGGAGATAGAGATTCTACACTTGTCAAAACAGGCTAGAAGCTTCCTTTAACTAATACAATTACTCCTTTTTCTGTGCCAGTAGGGGTTCTTGATTTTAGTCAGGTGCTCAAAACTCAATAACCAATGAGCTTTTTTTAGATCAGGTTCTGCTGATTATACCTCTGAGAAGTAGTTTGTATGCTTCTAAAAGGCAGAGTTAATTTCATATTAATTTCCATATGAGTTGGAAATGTGGTTTTTGCTCACAGAAAAGTCACAAGTTTTGCTTTTCAAAGGTGATTGTTTTTATACTACCCTATTTTGAAAATTGTAATGTCACATGTAGATTTTTTGGAAATTGTTGCTCTTAACAACATTCCTTTGTTCAGAACTATTATTGCTTAGTTTTGAGGCAGGTAAAATGTTTTTAAGCTGTTGGTCCTCGTGTAAGAATTTTCCCTGAATTATTCTTAGATAATGAGATCTCCTTTGGGGAATTGAGATAGAAATGTCATGGAATTATCTGAGAAGAGGAAATGCTTTAAGTATTTGTTCTATTGTTGGAAATGCCATAAGAACTGTGGAACTATCTGAGTAAGTACTGTTGAGTGGAGGTAGAGTTTGCAGAAACCCATTCCCTGTCTGTGCTTTTGGAAGTAACATATTAATGTAAATGTATGCTTGAAACTGCCTTTGCTACTTGGAAACTTAAAACCAAAGAATGTAATCTTATGGAACCAGGTACCTTTTGTTTTTCTTTTAGGTAAGGCTTCATATTTATTCATTACTGTTGAAATAGTATCATTTGGTTTGTTTCACCACCATAAAGACTTAATAAGTTCACCTCTTTTTATCTCTTTGGCAAACTGTTTTCCAGGTGTTTTTAAGAGATGTGGTAATTGTTTCTCAGTATCTAGGACTGCCAGTTGAACAAATCATATGTGTTAATTATGCCCCTTAGAAAAAGATACAGGAGATAGATAAACTTACTGTGAGAGACAGTAGTGTATTTGTAAAATACTACTGGCTTTTCTTACAATCTAAGTAAAATCCTGTGCAAGATTTAATAGTACATAAATGGTTATTATTCATATTAATGGCCTATACTTATTCTCTCATAGTAATGTAATAAAAATGAAGACTATTAGAACATTAGCCATAAGTGACCAAAAAAATTTAAATTGAATATTATGTTCTGTACCCTTAAATAGCAATATCTGTGAAAGGTATTAAGGCAGCTTTCATTTAATTAAATGAAATAGTCTGCATAATTTAGGAAACCATGCATGTCGCTTTGGCAAGCGATGAAGATGATAATCTAATTGCAGAATTATAGCAATACTGGAAAGACTAATACTATTAAAATATATAATGGCGCAATATCTGTGCCACAGACTCTCATAGGAACTAAGGGTGGTAACAGTTTACCTTACCTTTTGCTCAGAAAAAATAAGAAATGCTTCTTCTCCAACTGAAACAAGCAACACTACATATGCTTAGACTCCCCCTTTTTCTTCCCACTCTCTTTAGCCGGGTTGTATACGTGATAATGTTCCTGGAGAGAGAGGAACAGAGAGAAGAGAAACCAAATATGGTTAGTCATGTCTTTTGATGGAGATTTGAGATACTTAAGTGAAACATGCAATGTAAGAAGCCGTACAGAAATTAATAATGAAAGCCGTGCTAAGGACTTCTTACAATAAAAAAAATCTGCTTAAGCAATCATTTTAAAGCTGCTGTATCATTTTGAGTACAAACATACTTGACCTAAAGATAGTCTCAATTAGCTGGTGTGTTTCCCTTGAGAGCTGCTATGAATTAGTTTTAGTATTTTATATTATACTCATTATACTTAAAGATGCTTGGACGTATAAAATACACCACGTATTTTTCCACCATTGTGGTGTTGTT
>NW_010553749.1:0-7317 GCF_000687285.1 Phaethon lepturus | reverse complement strand
ATGGTTTAGTGGGCACGGTGGTGTTGGGTTGTCGGTTGGGCTTGATGATCTTAAAGGTCTCCTCCAACCTTAATGATTCTGTGAGATGCCTAGAAAGCTGTATGTAAAAAACCCAGTCATTATTATGCCAGAATTTCCAGTAGAGAGGGAAAGAACTCTTCTTCTCTCAAACACAGCAAAACTGCCAGCACCGAGAGCTGAGGAAGTGCCAAGGAGCCTCCATCTACCTAAACTGCAATCAGGTGAAAAGGGACCAGGTGTGCTAATTACCATCTACAAGAAAAAAAAGGGTATTTTCTGTTTTTACTTTTAGTCCTGAAGGTCTTAAATGGGCTCTCATTTATACCAGGTTTTTGCTGATAGCACAGAACTGTGCTGGTTTTTTTCTGGAAGTCAAAAAATGGTTTTACTCTGTGTTCCTCAGACATCCAGAAACTAGATTAAATGACACACTGAAACACGGGTTAGTCTGGTTTTATTACTGGTCTGTGTATATGTGTGTATCTACGCAAATTAAGATCTTAAAATAACCAACTTCTGAGTCTTTCTACATCAGCCTTATTGTTAAATTAAAAATACACTGTTCCCAGAATATTCTTGTGTCATTTAATAACATTGCATTTACAGTTGCCTCTCTCTCCTTTTTCCTTCCTTTATGCCTATGGCTGGTTTTCTGTTTCTCCATAGCCTGCAATATCCCTCCAAGGAGCAAAGCAAAACAGTTCTGTATTGCTCAGAAAAAGGAATCCACCTCCTGACTCCCAGCTGTGGTACAAGAGCAGTCTGCACCAAACCTCACACCAAGCAAGGCACTTCACCTGCAAATTCCTCCAAGCAACGAGATTAAAAACAAGAGCTGGTAATTCACAGTAAAAATACTCACATTAAAATGACAATTAGAAGCATCCTATATAGACAGCTCTCTAACAAGACAGAAAATAGTACAGCTGGAGAATTAGAATAGAGAATAAAATGTCTGTGGAATGTCAGTATTTTCTGACCGGGTTAGGTTGTCAAATGTAACACTGAAGTTGCTTTATTTTCCTCAGAAGGATGCCTTCACTATCTTACTGTTATATTACCAAGGTTTTTGTACCAGAGATTTTATAGAAATTATTTTCAACCTTTTCTTTATGGCACCATAAGTTCCCTCCAATTCCATATGCCACAACCTGGCTGCTCGCCTGAAGCCTGCTTTCCAGAGGCTACATGCCTTTTTGGTCACCAGGGCTTTATCACTGTATACATCAGGTCCTATTTCTCTCTTTCATTTGTTAGGCATCTACAGAGAGACGATTATGTTTTACTTTCCTACCTTCTCAGCAGCACTGAAGATTATATATAAGGTTACACAAATGATTTAAGAAAATCAAAACCTGCTTCCAACAAGCAGAGGATGCTGAACGAAAGCTTAAAACTAAAACTCTTCTTACTAGATACTACTTTTATGCTGTCTGTAGTTTTGTCAAGGAGAAAGAGATGGTCAACAGGCACCACATGAATTAAAATTATCATACTCATGAGAGAAAAAAAAATTCAGTTTTGCCACCTGATAATGATCAGCTATTTCAAAAATAAAGCCACTTTTGAAATCCACAGATTTTTTTAAAATTTTTTTGTGAGATTTTAATAAAAATATTATCTTTAGAGATTTTTGAAAGGCTATTCTGATTCCAGCTTTGGAGGAGGACTGAGGCAGGGTGGGGGATGAAAGAAGCAGGTATAGCTCCACTATCTGAATTAATGTTTTACCTAGCATAACCTGAAAGCCCTACACCAGCATCTAGCCTGAAAGGGTGCTAAATAAAATCCATCTAATAAAAAACTGGCTACATGTAAAATTAAATTAGACAGGCAGCTTGATGGTTTTCACAAAAAGTATGTACCGGTGCACCTGTATTACCCAGAATTGCCTAACTGATTATGCTGATGAGATCTCAAACTCACAAAACAGCAATAGACCAAACTTTACCTGAAAAACACGTCGACTGTTCTTCCTGCATTTTAACTAGCTACAAGTTTAAGCCATTAATAGCCTTTGTCATTATTTGGGAAATTTGACTACATAAAACATCTGATTTCTAGTTGATATGTTTAAATGTATTATCAAATCCTTCTGTGAATACGATATTCATTACCGATATCAGATCGCAGACATTGGAAAATGAGTAAATCTTTGTACACACTCATTCAAATAGGATGATTTTTACACAACGGTTTGGCTGACACAAGATTTTCTTCTAGATGGTGGATCCAGAAGGAATAGTATTTCCTCAGAAACAGAAGAGACAGAGTTTTTTAAAATAACTGGTGTTAAACTAGAACACTTGAGCGGTGACCCAATTCCTGAGGAACATCCCAATATACAGAAGCAAAGCATATCCTCAAATAATCACAGATATACACATACACTTCTGCATATATTTACATCTACAGAGGGAGACAGAATATATTTCCTGGGATACCTACGTGAAGACCCATGTATTCTTGATCTATTGCCCTGTGTCTTTTTGCTTCTCTTAACATATATCCATGAAAAATTGAACTGTAAAGTCCCAGGGACCCAGAAGACCGGAGCTTTAAAACACAGAAATTTGAGGAACTTGGGGCACCATCTAACCTACAGCAGCTGGAAAGCAGAGCCCCAGCTCTTGCAGCGGTGGGGTGTGTTCAGTCTCAAAGTCCATCCTCGCCTTGCTCAAATTCAGGAAGGACTGAAAAAAACCCAAGTCTAATAAACAGGCTCCAAACTCAGTAAGGCAGAAAGCTCCACTGGGGCAGATTCCCCAGCTTAATGATATCATTTATCAGTCTTTACTGCAATCCCTCAAAAAGAAGAAGCTTCTCTACTATCTTTGTATTCTTTTTTTTTCTAAAGAATAATCTCTAAAGCATTGTCTTCAGAAAATTATCCTGCATTTGTGAAAGAATTAGACAGATTTATGTCACATTCTTAAAGCTTTTAAAATCAGCAGAGACAAGAAGAAAAAAAACCCTCAATATAAGAATTTTCAGCTTTATTGGTAGGACTTTTATTCGTAAAAGACTTAAAAATGTTGACTATCTAATTTAATTGCCTAAGGGCAATACTAGTTACCAAAGAAACCCCAAAACACATTTATCAAATACTGAGAACACCTTATTGGAAGTATAATCCAGCAAATGTCAAGATAAAGCGAGTCCTGCATTTAACTGTTTTTTACTTTCTGAAGAGAGTTGAATTTAGATGCTCTACAGAGCTATACTTCCTACTTAGTACATATAACATTGCATGTGAATCGGAGCAAGGAATACGTAAAGTTTATAGACTTTTGGCGATCATTTTATCAAAATATTTCTTCGCTTCTATAGGGAGGCCGAGTGTCCAGGAAGATGATAGAAAGAAACAAGCAAGGTCTGAGTTCTCCTGAGCGATGAATATTCATAGAAGGTGCCTACAATGATGTAATTGGATAAAAAATATCTAGGCATCCACCTTATACCTATTTAAGATAAATTACTTTTTAAAGACATGTCAATGCAAAGAAACTGGGTATATTCAAAATATTAAGAGTACTCCATGAACAAGTTAAAGGGCATGTGAGTGTAAGCAATCAGATAACAGACTTCCTGGGCATTAATACTGCTTTTGGCCAAGTGGGAGGAATAACACTTCTTAGAATAAAAGCTGTGGTATATCCAGCATATCTCAAGGAATATGGCTTTTGGCCCAGTGCACATTCATTGTTTCATTGTATGCAATACCACCTGACCGGACTGCATCATTTAACAATTCCTTCTAAATATATTGTTCTACAGTCCTTTGACTGCCCAGGGTTCTTCTGAAGTAGCTTTAACTTTACATCTTGTTTTTGCAGCTGAAAGATCTATATGTGATTTGCTGACTGTCAGCAAATTAAGTGACAATACTAAGACTGGAGCTTGTGCTGCTATTCGGCTGACTAAAATTTCATTACAGATTAGTCTCTCTGACATATTTAATTCACTAGTCACAAATAAAGTTTCATCATTTGCCAGATGTTTCTAATATCCCATTGCAGGAAGTAAACTGCAAGAAACCAAAGTAGACTTTCTTAGGAGGTTCCCACCCTTTATCTGAGAATTGACAACTGGTGATGTGTGTGATATTAATTATATGCAAATATGAAGCAAAAAAGGTTAACTGTAATTCATTATTATTCTAATACTTCAAATACCATGTTATTTCCCCATTTGCCAATGGGCCATGCAGGTGCTCCTACACAGAGCAAAGCGTGCAGATCAGACTACTAAGAACAAAAACCCTCAGCTAATTTCACTGGCACCTGAAGTGACTTCCTTTTCTATTGAGGCTCTTACATTATGCTTTGTACCATACCATTTAGGACATTATTTTCCTACATCTCTCATTGATATGAATAGAATTTAGCACATAAACAGGAGACAACAGGCCTGCTAATACTATAGAAAACGTTTCCAGTCATGTAATGAAAAAATATCTTACAAACAGATTTTTGCTTCCTATAGCAGCTTCATAAACTACAAGCAACTGCAGCTTACAGTGTGTGCAGTGCCATAACTCACAATGTCTTTACTTTAACACAATAACTTGGAGGTGATCTTGGGTGCCTCACCTCTATATGTCTTACTACAGCAAAAAGCAGATCCCTTCATTCTCAAGCAATAAAAGACAAAGTGAGAGCAGTGAACTGAAGTATCAGCTGTTGTCTCAAGTTGCAACTATTACTACAGGAGGAAATGACGGAAAGTGGAGTGATCTCAGTGTCACTGCACAGGGGTTCCAGAGGAGGATACAAGTTAGTAGGAGAGATTAAATTGGCATCCTCAGAGATCTGAGTATAAGGGAGTTGACAACTCCCCCCAGAGCTCTCCCGCACAGCCTGTGAGCACCCTAGGAAGAGCCCTGGGAATCTGACACGTCTAAGGTTCACACAAAACCCAACTGGCTGCATGCAGGAGGACTAGAGGCTCTGCTTTTTAAAAACCTTGGCCCAAGCATTCTCAGGATTATCTTATATCAGTAATTAATGTGATTAATGGGCAACGTATATGCCTGCACTGAATCTCTGTGGAAGATGCTACTATGGTATTCACGATTTTGTTTTGCACTTCATGAACAAACATAACCTCGGGGTGGAAAAGAGGCACTGCACTTATAATTTATTCATTATCTGCCTTTAAAAAAATGTGAGTATTTACAACTCCAAGAATGTGAGGTAAACAATTAAGGAATTGCTGCTGTTTGATACGGCTTAGGGGTGATGTAGCATGCAGTGCATGACATGAGCAATTATTGGACCCTGGTGAAAGTTTCCGTGCTGGCATACAAAGGTATCTGTCTTGATTTGAAGCAACCATCCAAAAATAAAACCCATAAGAATTAGTTCCCAAATCTAGCAATGCCGCAAGCTTAATTAAGCAATACTTACCAAGGGATATCAAAACAGTCCAGCCCACATTTAAGAGGTTTACACATAAGCATCAAAAACATTAAGCCTTTTTCTTTACTCCAGAATTATATTAGACACAGTATACATACTGCCCCTGTGTCTGAAACACAGGAACTCTCTATGTCTAAACCAAATAGAAATTTATTTTTTCCTTTCAAACACTTCTCAGCCCTAATTTCTAACCCCAATTGCTCTTCAGTTCCTTCCTAATACTAACTCAAGTCACAATAGAACAAACATTCAAAATCCCCCCTATTCTAATTAAAGACGGTTTGTCTTACATTGCTGTGAGGACACCTTCTGCCCTCTCCCAGGAAGCCTGATGGTCCCTATTTTGAGAGATCATCAAACTCATACAGGACAAATGAGTTTCTGAGTCTTTGTTCCTCTTTATTCTCTACGGTAATTAAAACTGGCAGACAGAAAGAATGCCCAGGTTGACTTTCTTTTATTAGGGTCAGCTAATTAAGCCGTGATATCTTGAAAATACCTATCACTTTCATATCAGAGGAGGAAATTTTCCAAAATATCTTCAGAACTCAGGGCTTCAAGAAACAATTATTAAAAATCTTATATATTTAGGACCCACAGTCCTACTGACAAGGAACATGCCTCTAGCTTCTACGTCATCTGTCTTCTTTTGAAAATGCCAGCCTGAGTGCAAAGTCACAATTTGCAGCCACTAAAAGATAGGAAAGGTCACAGGATGTTCTAAGGGCAAGTCTCCCCCTTCATAAGGACATGCAGTTCCCATACCCACTGGCAGGGCAGATGGTCAGTATCTAAACAAATCCTACTTGCCTCCCATACAGGGCCTCCCCTCTTCTATCAGACCTGGACCCCCTCTCCAGCAGCTCTTCATGACAACAGTACCCCAACAGAACTGTTTACAGATCAGGCTCAAAGCTAATTTAGAAATTGTGAGAGTAAATTTACACTCCAAAAATCGCACAAAAGGGGTTTTCATCTGTTAACAAAACTATGCTGTTTTACTCAAAATATTCAGAGCAAGCCGTTTCCCCAGCAGACACGGAGGCACAGCTCCACTGAAGTTAATGGAGCTGGACTGATTGACACCAGTGGAGAAGCTAGTTCATGATTTGATTGTTTTAATACTGAACAGATTTCATTTGGACTCTAATTTCAACATACTGCACCTCCCTTCAGACACTCATTTGATATCTTGCATGGCTAATTTGTAGTAAACATAAAATATGCACGTTTGCTGTTGTCTACAGGATTAAAATATTCAACCTACCCAAGCATGTTAAAGTCAGGTTCCCCTGTACACTCTGGAGTCATAAGAATATGCTATAATAGGTACACCTGTGCATTTGGGAATCCACCTGAAAATTTATAAAAACATTTTCAACTGCTTACTGAGTCTTTAATTGCAGGCACTGATGTGTTTACTCCCCATGCAATTGCACAACAATTAAAAGATCTATTTGCACGCCTACAAGTTCTGAATTTTAGCACGTTCTTATTTCAGTAAGAACTCAAATCCCACCTGAGCAGGGCAGGAAAACTTCTTGCCTACGTATTTTTTTCTAAAATGAGGAAAATTGGAAGTAAATAAAAATCAAAGCTCCTGAGCTACACCTTTCCTTGCCATCATACCAGCAGAGCACACTCTAAGCCCTGGGAATTGCATTTCTATCTGAGGCAGAGACAAAACAAAACAGCCCAGTGCCAAGCAGCACTGCCGCCTCGCTGAGGGCTGCAGCATGGGGTCTGTTGGGTTATCTGGTTGTTACAAGGCAAAGACAGGCAACCTGCTCCTCCCGTTTGCAATACACCGAGCTTTGGTTATACTACGTTAAAAGTTATACTACTCACCACCTCCGTGCCACAAGAGACTACTCTG
>NW_010553748.1:0-3974 GCF_000687285.1 Phaethon lepturus | reverse complement strand
GGAAGAAAGGAGGGGTGGGCGGAAGGTGTTTGGTTTGCAAGGATTTGGTCTTGTTTCTCATTACCCTACTCTGATTTGATTGGCAAGAAATTAAATTAATTTCCCCAGTTCGAGTCTGTTTTGCCTGTGATGGTAATTGCTGGATGATCTCTCCCTGTCCTTATCTTGACCAGCAAGGTTCTTATATTTTCTCTTCTCATTGTCCAGCTGAGGAGGGGAGTGACAGAGTGGCTTTGGTGGGCACCTGGTGTTAACCAGGTCAACGCACCACAACAAGCTTTCTCTTCCCTGCTCTCCCTCTGCCCATATGACTTTTCACGTGCCACCTATACAGTGGCTCAACTTCAGCAGCAGAACTTACTCCCTCTCTGAATATCCCCAGGACTATGATTTAAGCATTCTTTTGGTATCTTGGAGCTGCAGCCTAAAACCCTGACAGTTCAAAAACTGTCCCATTTCCAAGGTGAAATGGCTACCACTGAAGACCCTAAAAGCTCAACTCAGAGTCCAAAAGGTTAAGGCCCCTCTGGGACTTTCAGGGGAGGTTGGGTATCTCATCTGGTCAGTCTGGAGCACATCGCATCCTAGGTGAATGACATGGGGCATTTCCTGACGCTGGCCTGCACCTGAGCTGGCTCAGAACTTTTCTTTGAAGGATCTGACAGCAGACCAGGATGTTTCTGGAGAGTAAATGTCTAGTGAGTTAGACAATGCTGGAGAGTAGGTGGTCTGGATGCCTGGGATTTAGGCACGTTGATTTTGTCCAAGTCCCAATATAATTTTGAAAGGCGTACGTGTTGCTCCTAATGCCTTCAAAAAAATCTGGTCAAAATTGTATGCGTATATGCATGTATACCTATATATACCTATAGACTTTGATTTTTAATGAAACCCCTATATTTGCATGGCTAAATAACGTGTCAGCATCAGAAGACCTTGGCATACAGCTCGCCACTGTGCATTGTACGCTGCAGCTCCGTCCTAGGTCCGGGTGCCAAACGCTCCGAACTTCAGGTACTGTAAACGGGGAGATTCATTCCTCCTGTGTAAACAGGAGACAAACTAGCTTTCAGGTAGCACAGAAAAACAGAAGTGAAAGTTTTTCCCCTTAAAAGAGTACAAAGCATCTTTCGAAGGAAGACCCATCCTTTAAAAGCTTGAAGAATATTTAAGTTCGGCAGAGAACAAAATATTTTTAAATGATGCAACGTGAAACAGTCATACTGAAACATGACACTGGTTCCAGGAGGTCCGGGCACTCCTGCTGGGACAGATAATCTGCATTTAAATTACAAGATTCAACCATCTATCTGGCTGGGAAATGAAAAGGTGGGAGCGATAGATACAACCTTGTGCTTCTGCTGTCGGAGCCTTTCGTCCCGCTCAGTCACTCTCACGCACCGTGGTCTGTTCCAGGATAAACTCTCTTCCTATTACGCAACACCCGAATGTCTCCAGGGCCCGTTTCCAGAACCGAGCAGTCTCTTTTTTCCTCAGAAACTATATATCGAATCTTTGGTAGGAGCAAGCTTTTGACTAATATTCCTCTCTGGTTATTTGACTTGTAATGACTTATCAATTTAAACCATGCAGCTTTTTTTTGCAATTTAGGCTATGACGTATGATTGGGGATTCATACTGTTCGATTTAGGAAAAGGTAAATCTTCCTCATTTGCAAAAAGGGTACATTTTACCTCTCCACTCTTGTGTGTGTCTGCACGTGTTTTAAAATATGAGAGCAATTTCCATATAATTCAAGTAATTTTTAACTATTTTTTTTTTTTCCCCAGCTGGTATTGGTTAGCCTTTGCCATTATCTTTCTGTGGGAAAAACATGTTTTTGTTGCACCTTCAAGTCAAAACAGCATCTTCTTTGTAGCTGCTGGATGTATTCTGTAATGGCTTGGATTTTAATTCTTTTAGACTGTGGGAAATCACTACTATAATATTTCCAGTAATTTAGTTGCACATCCTGAACAAAAATAGAATTAATTGGTGAGAAAAATCTTATTTTTAGCATTATGAAGAAGAAAAAATAAAACAGCATAAGGATAAAGGTGTCTGGAATATAGAGCCTTTTCCCACATTTTCAGTGTGTTACCAGACTGTTTTTTCTGTTTCTGGATTTTTTTTTTTTTTTTTTTTTGACTTGTCATTGCACATGGCTTGGGTTTGAGAAACACGGCATAACGCAGGCTTAGTGATTTGATGACGGTACCAGCAAGTGGTAAAGGCATGATCTGTGTTTAGAAATCTGGTTGCTATACTCTTTTAAATCAGAAATACTCCCAGAATTTACAGTCTTCATTGCAACCCTTGCAGGCAGCCGGGGAGGACTTTTTTCCGGAAAAGACAGTTTTGCAGGTGAGCGAGACGGAGGTCAAAAGAAGCCTTGCTGTGGTCTGTTATCTGTCCGTCCAAGCCGCCTGCTGTGGCTTACCCTCCCTGCTTTTCAGCCCCTGCTGCTGGGCTCAGCTCCTGGCTGAGCCCTGGCCGCACCGGTGCGGTGCGAGGAGCGTCACCGTCACCGGCGGTGGTGGGGAGCGCTCCCCGTGGCCCCGGGCTCCCGCCTGGCTTCTGCTGCCTCCTGAACCCAGCTCTCACCTGCACATCTCTCCGCTTTTGTCACCGCTTTGGAAAACAAGGAAAAAGACCATTAGTTTAGACAAAATGTGAACTGGTTAAAAGGGATGTCCTTGTGAATTGCTCCCAGAATTGTCACGGGCCTCTAGTAACAGCAAAGAAATAGAAGAATCAGTGTAATGACTCTGAACGTACTTATTTTCATATCCTTTTTATTATTGTTTTGTTTCAGGGCGGTTTTAATCAAAAGTAAGCACTGGCAGTAATCATATGGTATATGCTCCCTTTCAGATCAGGTATATGATCCCTTGAAAGATCTTTTTTTCTTAAAAGATCCCGATAGTAAGGTTGATAAATCATCTAAATGAGCACGCATGAAAACTTGTAAAATCTATTCAGGTACAGAATTTTTCCACACGTGACATATATCCTAAGTAAGTGTTTTATAAGAAGAGACTTTTATGTTTTTTTTTTTAAGAGAGTTTTATGGAGCGTGGTTTGGTATATAGTATAAATACATATAATTTTTTACGTATGCCCTACACAAAATACTATAGGTATCTGTTTAAAGCAAGGCAGCATGACAAACCTCTAGGAGCCACAAAGTCTACCTGGTACGTATTACGCATCTTAACAACAATTGCCTAATGGATGTGCTGATGCCAAAAGAACCCTTCGGGTCTTTCTGAGAAGAATACATACATAAGCTTCCATGAAATATGTCATCCCTTTCACTCCTTTATACTAAGGAAATACCAACAAAACACTGTGTTTAAATAGCTTTAAGGATCTGATATAAACCAACAATAGCCAGGAAATTTAAGCAAGCCAAAGCCTGACACTCCCTCTTCGGCACACTACACCCTGTTTTTGCAAAGCCCGTTAGAAGCCTTGGGTATCCCACCTCGTTTTCGGGTTTTGATTTATGTCTGACCCTATGGGAAAAGTACCAGCAATAACAGAGGCTTCCACCTCAGACCTTGCACGGCAAGAGTTCAGATGAAATCACAAGAAGGACACGAGCCTTACATAAAACATCAGTAGCTTTTTTTGGGCCTGAGAGACCATTACCCAGCAGCTGAGACCGAGTCCCCGCTCTGCCCGGCCAGCGCTGGTACGGGCGCGATGCCCTGCGGAAGGGAGGGACGCTGCGTACGCGCCGGAGGAGCAGCTCTCCAAAGCCTGTGGGACCTTCTCCATGCTGGTGTCGGCTCACTGGCTGGGGTGATGCCGGGGTGGCGAGCGCTGCCGGCATCGCTGCTGCCGGGTCCTCTCGCTCCCTGCAGCCCCCAGCGCCGGTCCACAGCCGGGTACTGCCGCGCAGCCCCCTCAGCGCAGTCACGCGGCTGGGAGAGGACGCTGCTGCCCAGTTTTCAAGCTTCGGTATAGAT
>NW_010553747.1:0-4110 GCF_000687285.1 Phaethon lepturus | reverse complement strand
AGCGGCTGCGTGGTACTTAGTTGCCGGCTGGCATTAAACCATGACACTTGCTATACTTTAACATCCCATAATAAAAATAATCTTTTTCTCTATTGAAAATGTATCTGTCGTTATGTAAATAAAGATATCTATATCTAAATCTATGATTAGTCTAGCATTTCAGATGTATAAAGATAGGTACATTTAGGAATTTATCTTTAGTCTAATAGCATTCACAAAAGTCTTCATGAAACTGTCATTTGACACCAGAACGTGCATGCATAAAAATCTCTTCAATGTCTGTGTTTGTACATATATTGTGTTTATGAAATGGAAAAAAAATGAAATGGACGGAGATGAAAGTGGAACCCTCCACATTTCAGAAGCAGTTGAAGAAAGTTCCATCAACTGATGTGAAAGAAATCCTTTCCACTTACAGCTGAGGGAAAAAAAATCATAGGACCTATAAAGATGAAAAAAAACACACCAATGATTTCATTTGCAAAATACAGATCTATATAAATATTACACTAAGCTCTCATTGTGCCCCCCACCCCCGGTTAAATTTGCTTGTCTCGTAGTAGAATTTTAGGCAGTATAAAAGAGCACTGCCAGTGCTTTTGGTATTGTCATTTCAAATAGTATCACTCACATGGTTATCATCTATCCTAATAAGTCTTGAAGAGCATTTGTTGCGTCATGCTGGTAATAAAGATTGCCATGAGGTCCATCAAAACACACTTAAAAGTCTCAAATTAATATTCAGGTTACCTGGTAACAGTAACATCTTCAGCCACATCATTTCAAATCATTCTGGAAAAAAATATTTCCTTCCCAATACGTGTGTTTTGATGACCTCACTGAGCTTTCTCCTGACAACTCAACTGCATTGGAGATCCGTGGGGCCTGGGGCAGGGAGAGGGAACCCTGTATGGTTATGTACTGAAAGGATTAAGAAATATGGTTTACACTGTTCTGTCACAATACTGTTTAAGTGAAAATATCAATCAAGAGGCTTACACATTACTCCATTTTATTATATCAGCACTTTTTAATGTTTTGTTAGTATTCATCAAATGAAGGATGACAGCATGTGAACACGTATAGTAGCGTTCCCTATCAGTGATTCAGAACAATAAAACACTAGATTAGTCAATTCTCAGCCAAACTGGGCAGATAGTGTAGATTCTTCAAACGTGTGGGGACCTAAAATACACCTTTACCCAGTGACAGTTCACTACAATGAACTGCTTAAAATAAAGAAAAAAATCTAAAGTGAATAAAACAACCTGATTATTCTTCAGGCATCTCAGACTCAGTGACTTAAATGGCAGTCCAGCATGTACTAGAAATGGCAGATCAGTCTCTAAGGAATCTTACAATTCCTACCTAAAATGCAACTCAGTTCGCTATTTCTTGACAAACCCTTTGTGCCTGAAACCAAACACTATCCATCTGAAGCCACTATTTCAATAAAAATTGCATCAGGCCCCCAGAATCACATATACAAAACATACTCCTGAATATCTCTACAACTCATTTTGAAATATCCCTTTCGTTTCATTTCTGCAGAAGTCCTTTTATCACTGATAACTGCTCTTAGACAGGCAATGTTCTTTCACCACTGATAAGTAGTCCTAGATGGACAGACTATGCCAGACAGATAAAACTGATGCAGATATGCAGTTTGAGCATTTCAAAGAACTACAAATAAAAAGGTTTCAAGAAATGAATGATAACAGAAGTAACACCACAAGCCCAATGAAAAACCTCCGAACACAATGAGGGGTAGAGTAATTGCCTTCACTTTACACACAAAATGTGGAAAATACAAATAAATATGACAGACAGAAAAGGCTCCATGTGTAGATAAACAGCATTATGCTTCAAATCAAAATGCATTTATAAATGCTATGTAAGAAAACTCAGGCAGGCAAAGACCTAAACTCACTGTAAGTGTATCACAGTCAAATCAAATAACTCACCAAACGTGCCACAAAATCAGACCTAAAAACTGGGACTATTATGAAGGCCTATCTGAGGAAGGAACAGTCACCAAATGGTCTTGTGAAAGGTTCTGTATGACACATAAATTATTTACTCGCAAATCAGATGACATGGCATCAGCTTTCATTGGCAACCTCAGAGGCACCCTTAGAGTAAACAGGAGGATTCTCCTAATCTCATCTGTAAAAAAAGGGACAGATTATCTCTGTATCAAATGCCAGCTCTGACACAAGAAACAATCTTCAGACAACCAGTGAAAGAGAGTGAAAGAGATGTTTTTGCATCTCTCAAGGAAAACTCAAACTCATTGAACCTCCCCAGGTCCTAGAATAGCTCCTGGCATTGATATAGGCAGATAACTACCAGGCAACTTTGTCAAGCTGGCCCAACATCACAGTCACAGTCCATTTGAATGACAGTTAAGACATAAGCCTCTAAGAGAACTCCCTTTAGTGTGGAAAAACTATTGCAAAATGGTTATGCCTCACACAAACCTTGAAAACCCAGGGTTACTTATAATTTCACATTTAATCCAACTAGTAACATTGAGACTAAGGTAACTGAAGTAAAAAAAAACCCCAATCATCAGGTAACCCTCGTGGTTTCTGTGGTCCACTCTTTGCCTTTAATATTTGTCCAACACATAACACAGGATTTTCATTCTGAACCAGCTCCCACTGCAGTGGGACAAATAAATAACAGAACTACTTTGGAGTCATGTGCGATGCATTCTGCATAGAATATTAGGTTGGAAATGAAACCATACATGCTAGTAATCAAGGGAATCAGCTTTCAAACAGAAACTAATCCTCTTTTAAATGTAAACGAGACAAATAAATCTAGCAAAACTGTACCCCACAAAATTTTTGTCTTTCACTAGCAGATGTTAGAGAGCAATCAACATGATTTAGCAGAGTTCCTGGAACTGACTTTCTATTGGATAATTTCTGTTTTCTGTGAAATGTGTAATTGGGAAGTATTTCGCATGTCTGAATTAACTAGACATTGGAAATAACTATATTAAGGATTAACCAGTGATTTGGGCAAAAAAGTTACTTGGTAAGCAAAGTGTCCTCTTCCCTGCTTCTTTTATTAGCTATGACTTTGAGCTCAACTTTAGCATGCCTTTGAAAGCACTGTGTTTATCAGCCTTAATTTTATGTCTCAGCCGAATGTAAAACATAACCACTTACCTCATACGCAGTGTCCTTTCCTGAGCCTCTCTGTAATCAGCTCTTTGGAAAGACTATAATATCATTTCAGTCACTGGGGAATTTTTTTTAAAGAACATGCAGCAGTGGAGTTCACAGTGATGCATTTCTACTTTATTTTGCTTGGATACCTGGAAGATTTTGATATTTCTGTTGACCCTAACTATGCTAACAAGTTAAACTGTGCTCTGACAAAACAAAAAACTAATGAACGGGAGAACAAAACTGAAAAACAGAATTTTATATTTATATCTCTTTATACACACACACTACTGATATAAAAGAGGTCTATGACAAGACCAGGAATGAAATTACAGTATGGGCTCTGCAAATGTACTAAGCTAGCTGATGATCTCTCTTTCATTATCACACATGTGAGAAAACACAGACTTAAGAAACCTTCACTGTACTTGAATTTACATCTGAACACAGCTCTGATTCTTAAATTTCCTTATTTTATTTTCTTTAAACACAATAGCCTGTAAACCTATCTTAAATATAATTTTTGTACTTTAAAAATATTCAGTCAATCTAATATTTAAAATTAACTAACCTACAGTGTACTATTAGATCAGGATCAATACGTTTTCTAACACTGAATCCAAGAAAGAAATATTGCTAAACAACCACAATATATGTATTTTCATCTCCTTCTCTTTGCCATTCTCCCATGGTTGTCATACCATTCCTTTTCTAAATTACATCAGTGCTACCCAGCAGAGGTGCCAAATTCCCATTGTTGCTTTCAGCCACCTGCAGCTTCTACCAGCTCTACTGACTCCTCTTCCCCTCTGTCTCCACTCTTTCTCATACAGCACATCCACACCTTCCCATTCCTCACCATTGTTATTATTTGCTTCTTTTCATCATAAATCCACACTTTGTCTCTCCTTTCACAGAATCACAGAATCAC
>NW_010553746.1:0-10378 GCF_000687285.1 Phaethon lepturus | reverse complement strand
GGGAAGGGAAGGGAAGGGAAGGGAAGGTTTTTTTCTCTGTTGGCACTCAGAGAATTATTTTATAAGTGGTTTCAAAATAAACCACATTTTGCTGAATCAGTATCTTTCATGTCTATGACAGTATCATGTAACTGGTTGGAAAATATTTTTGTAATCTTAATTAACTCTTCCTAATATTGTTGAAAGGTATATCACGCAGTATTTATATTATCTGCAAAAGGTGGACTGTATTATTTTCTCTTTCACTGCTGATTAGTTTCTCACTGTAAATTGCAAGCTTGCCTAAAGTATACACCCTAATTAGGAATGTTTATGGTCAGAGCTAGTTTAGTAAAAGAAAGTATTTTCCTTCTTCACGTAAGAACTGTCATAAGAACAATTAATTCAGAGTCTAATCTAAAATTTCTTAAAGTCAATCAGGGCACTGATGTAAAGTCTACAAGGACAATAGCACAACATGCAGCCTCCAGCCACCAGGGGTAGAAGTATATGCTGAAATCTAAGCATCCCAACAGCAGAATTACTGTCAACTTCTGGCACCTTTGAAGCTAGCTGTCCTTAACCCTTCCTTACCCACCGTATAGATCTTTGCACGATTAAGGTCTGAGTGATTTTCACTGTTTTCCTTTGAGTTGTATATAAATGGTCATATTTGTTTTCAGTGAGTCTTTCTGTAAGAGTTAGCACCTACTTCTCTTGTTACGTCTGTTCAGTAATGATAGTTTCGGCTACAGATAATGTTTTCATACTTTTTTTCAGCTGCCCATCTTTTTCTTTTTTTTTTTAGATCCTCTTTTTAGCCTAAAATTTTCCAGCTGCTTTCAAGTCCAAAGGGTAAATATTGGAACGTTTGAGAAAAATCCTTTTAACCACTTTTACATCATTGACAAAGCCTGCTGAAGCCAATGGAAAGATGCCCACTGACTTCAATATTCTTTGGATCACACACTCGCTGTGTGAAATAGAGGTTCTTTTCCTTTTGCTGTTTAAACTCAGACACCCTTCACCATCATGGGCTATGAATTATCCAGGAGGATTTTTTTTGCTAGCACAGAATTTATAATCACCAGAGGCAGGAGCTTTTCCCAATAGCTATATTTCTGGACCTACCTTCCTCTTTAACACCAATGTCATTTATCCATCTATATATGCCTTACACATCTTACACATTTAAGAAGTGAGATGGGGAATCTAAAGATGCATGACTCTGTCGGGCAGGCACCACCTTTGCTGTGAACCAAAGAATGTGAGCTTGCAATCAGTGGTTAATATATGATAGGACTGTAAAATTTTTGATAAACTGACAGAATGACCTTATATCAATGGGCATCTCAATTTTTACAGCAATAGTTGCACAAACAGAAGAAGTTAGGGCTACAAAGAAAAGAGGACTTGGTGTGGTTGTGCATGACTCTTCAGCCTCAAGCACAGTAAAGACCTTAGAGGAAAAGTGTGTTTCAGTATCTACTAAAATACTAGATGAAGACAAAGGACATGAGGGAATTCAGAGAACTAGCCTGGGGGCTACCACAGGTAAAGGTTGGTGAAAGCTTTACAGCAAGTGTTTCATTCACTGCAAAAACGGTGTGTTGGCCCAGTAAATAGTGTTGAATTTGAATTGAATTCTCTGAATAGTTCTGATGCTTTAAAAGTAAATATATATTTGGAAGACTAGGTAAAATCAAAGAAGAGGAGAAGGAAGAAGCAGGTGATTTACTTTCTGATCCACACTTTGCCTTACCAGAATGGATACAAACTTGTATCACCAGAGGGCAAATCTTTCATCCATAGATTGCCCTTCTTAGGGCAATTCAATAAATCTGGCAGGATACTAATAAAGAGCAAAGGAGAATGATTGTATAGTCTAGGGGTTAACACACCCTGAGGAGAGCTCTAGCCCATAATCCAGAAAAATATCTTATAATTTAATACTAAATGGAATTCTGTCACTACAGAATGCTTTCCAGCACCATCAGAGAGATTTTTGCAAGCTGCAAAGTCCATCAGAAAAAAGGTTGAGCTCCTGGCTTTGGGACGGGGTTGTACCCACTCAGGATGTTTGAGGACAACATGACACCTTGCTTCTGTTTCTTAACTATGCCCAAGAAGCAACTGAAACTTTTTCTTTCAGACTGAGCTGAAAATGTAAGGTAAAAGCTTTCCTGTTTTACAAGAAAAAAAACCAATCCAAAAACCCAAGAGCCAAAAACCCAACTCTCATTTGAATCTTACACATTTTTAAAAATTATATTTGGTCAATATAGTAATTCTGTGTCCTTGTTCTAAAGAGCAAGGTTATGGTAGGGGCTTTCCCACAGACGTGGAGATTTAACAGGTCACCTCTTAAAATGCTAAACAAGTGCCTGTTAAAAATGCTGTACTGCATTTAAAAAAGCGTCAGGCACATTGTGTGAAATACAAGGCTGAAACTCACGGAGTCATAAAGAACAGTGTAGGTCATCTTCTCCAAACCCCCTACCCACAGCAGGCTGATTTGTTGGGGTCTGTCTCAGGATTTCACTTTGCATCACAGAAGTTTCATGGAGCCCAGTCATGTCCAGAACTGCGTGAAGTCCACACTGGACTAATCAGAAGGAAAGCTGTAATTAAAAGACAGATTTATTTAGATCAGGATGAAGAATTACTGAGTGCACAAGGTAAGTGGAAAACTGCAGGATCTTTATTCTGTAATTTAGTGCATTTCTTTCATTCAAACTATGCTAGATAACACACATAGCTGTCGTGGAAGAAGAAAAAGGAAGTATTGCCCGTATTGACGGATTCATGCTCAGAGTACTCAGGTGCTTTCAGCTGTCTGCCAGCATAGTCGTGAGAGTGTTTGTGGCATACCAACTGGAGTCATCTTAGGCGTAAGGGTTCCTAATGACAAGCAGCAAAATGTTTGTATATCCTTAGCCAACCCGCATCTCATTTGCTGGGAAATTTAATGATTCACCTGCTGAGTAGAACAAAAGAAGAAGAAAAAACATTTAAAAAAATGTGAACAAGCCATTTGATAGGAAGCACTTCTTTTTCTTCTTACGCTGTTTTTCAAACCAGAGAGAAAAGACAAGATAACTTCTTTTAGAAACACTTTCTCACAATCAGATTTCGTTTCAAGAGTTAAGATCCCAATAGGAAAATATTTGTAACAAAAAGACAAGATAAAGAATTGAAAGACCCTGAAAGCAAAGAACTAAGAAGTGATGGTATATATTCTCTTAAAGGGGTGTTAGGCAGAGATAAGAGAAGACAGGAATAAAATAGAAATAAAAGACTTCCTGTGTCTGCGATTGCAAGGGGTTAAGAGATTAGACAACATGTAAATCATTTTCAGTCTGTCATATCTGAAATACCACATGTGGAGGAGAATTTCAGGGCCGGGGGGAGAAGCCAAAATGTTAGCCTTGCAGGTTGTGGAGGCCTTGTTTTATTTCAGACATTAGAGTGCTTCTGCCAGACGTTGAACCCGCCAGAGGTCTCTGTAGGGCAGAAGAGTGAAGCTGTCCCTTCAGCTGGCGCATCTCCACTGCAGCCAGGACAACCTCAATGGAGTTACGCTGATTTAGAGCAGCTGAGGATCTGGCCTTCTCGTGCCATGAATGATTTGTCCTAATTGAGATCTTTTCCCAAAATATGACTTGAGACTAAGACTGAAAGAGGAAAGGAAGGAAGTGTCCCAATCTGTGAGGGAGGGAAGCCCATGGTCCCCAGCCTGTATGCTTACCAGGAAAAGGTGCTAGGAGTGTTTGGCACGCTTTGGCAGCTTAAGTGTTCGTTATCTCCATCAACTGCCCGTGGGTTAACTAAAACACCCAGGGCCCACTGTGCTTCTGTCAGCTAGAATGTATTGCAATAGTTAAAAGATAGAGAAACACCTGAGCTCACACCTGCATTTAATTAGCTGGTCTGGAAACAGGGGTGTGAAAGACAGTACTGCTCCGGAGCATGTAGGAGAAGTGTCTGAAGCCTTTGTAGGTGTCCATTTCTTGCTTTTATTTTTGAAACTTCTTTCCCATGGCTGATTAAAATAAAGCAGCTGATTTAGAAAATTCAAACATGTATGTGGTTCTTTACTATGGAGCACTGAATGCAGCTTTATAATAGGTAGGTCCTATTAGTTTTGTTCCTTCAGATCAGCTTTAATTGACACCAATGATGTTGAATAATCATTTATCTGAGAAAAAACTTAGTTTAGTTGTTATCTCTTCTATAACACAGTTACCTTTTATCTTTAGTCTTGCAGAAGTTATGCAATTGGAAGGGGAATATAGCCTATATAGAGCTATAAACACATAGGTCACTGCTAAAATGAAATTAATTTAAAATACCATACCTCATCCCCACCTGATCCAAAACCCACTTCCAATCATAAAATAGTTTGGGTTGGAAGGGACCTTTAAAGTTCATCTAGTTCAACGCCCCTGCAACGAGCAGGGATATCTTCAACTAGACTGGGTTGCTTTTTTTCATGGAATCTTTTGGAAACTGGGGAATTCCCTCAAATTTAACATTCCTTCAACATCTAGAAACAATTAACTCGTAGGAGACTCCTGGGTAAGTGAGCCATTTTCTGCTTTTTCTGGAGAAACTGAAACATAAAATTCCTCTCCACCTTTTTCAAGCTCAATGTTAAAAGCATGAGGTTTTATTTCCCAGTGCGCCCAGGTTATTTACACTGCTCTGCTGGTTCAAAATCTTCTTCTCGCTTGCACCCTAGCTCATTCCTGGCCAGATTACTCCCCAGCCCTCAAAATTGTTGGAACCGTGTCAAAACAGAACACAAGAGAAAAAATCCACCACCCCAAACAAAAAAAAAAAACCCCAAACCCCTCCAGCTCTATACTTAAGGCTTGAGCACATTTAAAGCAGTGGCAGCTTTCCCACTGTTTTTACTGGATGCAGGATCAAATACTGGGGACTTAGCTAGGGCTGAGGAACTGGCCAGCAGAATCAACAAATCACTTCTTCAGGCTCATCGATGAAACTCCAAATTTACACCACACACACCTAAGGGCTGTCTCTTCTTCCTCAGCCTAAGTAATATTATCATTGGGTTTAATGAGCTGGAAGCATGTTGTTTTGGAGGAAAACCACTCAGCTCTGGAACTGATGTCTTTGCTACTCACTAAAAGCCCAGGCTTACAGCTTATGAAGCTTCAGACCCGTCTCAATCAAATGGTAATGTAAGTAATGTGATTATTTCCAGATTATTTTTTTCTTTGCACAACTGAAACTGTGTAGGTTGGGTAACAACTGGTGAATTAAACTCTATGATAAGTAACTTATGTTTACATCTGCAGGTAGCCAAATAGAGAATCCTTATTATTCTCTCTCAGAAATCATTTAAACAATTTTCATAAAGCCCAACAATGGAACTTTTGTTTGAGCACATTCAACCTTATTGCAGTTGTACCCTTAAGCATACATGACTCAGACAGAAAAGAGTTTTTAAGTAATTTATGTTTCCCTCCCTACTCAGTGTGTGTTAATCAGGTTGCCACCCACTTTTTTTGCTAAATGATTTACAGCCTTAGTGCATATAATCACCTGCAGAATGTGAGTCACAGAGAACATTTTTGAACCCTAAACCTCTGCAGGCATGCAAAGGAACGGGGCGTCTCCTGCTCCTGGTGAGGTCTCAGCAGCCTCGTAGTTCTGCACAGATTCATGCTCTAATTACGTCTCACAGCAGGTGTTTTCTAAATCATTCTTCTCAGGTTAGGCAAACTATTTCTACAGGAAAATATTACCCAGAAGGCATGCTCAAATTTTCAGGGAACAGACACTCCTTCCCACATTGAATGTGTCCCTCAGTAGCTTTAGCAAAGTACAGACTTTATTAACCTTCTCCTTTACAAAAAAGTAAGAAGTAAATAATGATCCTGATGTTAAAACCTCTTGGACCAACCTAATTGCAAATTGCAGATCTGGGATTGTATTTTACACTTTAGCTTACAGGTCTACTTTGCCGTAATAGCAGCAGCGACTTGTCCCTCCCACCTGCACTCCCCAGCTCACAATGCTCTCAGCTGTCAGACGCGAGTTTCTCCGATTTTAGAGTTTCCTAGTGCTGGGAGCACTTCTTCCTGGGGCATTTTAGAGAACAACAAAACCAGAACATTTTCTGAAAAGGTCATCCTAGCAGCATCCTTACAGGATTCTACAGCTTTTCTCTTCTGCACCCACCTCTGCAGGAAAGAGGTTTTGCTTTGTTTCTTACTTTTTTTCTATTTGTTGGAGCAAATGGCTCCACACAGACAAAAATGCTAATATGACCCACCCAAACACTAAAGAATTGAACAACATGGGAGGTGTTCATTACGGAGAGATGGCAGCCTATTCAGTACAATGTTACAGCTGTGAAGTCCTTTAAAAATTGTAGTTCTTGCTACTTCCATTTCAACATGAAATGGCAAAGATAGTTTTAACTTAGAGATATCCCTTCCTCTTTTCCCTTTAGGAAGAGACTACTCTGTCTGACATTCGTTTTAAATTATATTAAAGATCTTAATAGTAATTTTTATTAAAAACAAGGTGTTAGCTGAGATGTAATAGACGGTTAGTGGCTGTTAAGGTCTGAAGAAGATTCTCTGCAGAAGATACAAACAAAATACAAAAAAGGGCAAGTGAAGGATTGAAAATGAAGCTGCTGCTTCAGGTTTCAACCTGTTGGATCCCCACTTAGGTGCAATTTTCACAGCACATGATCTTACAGTTGACACTACTATACAGCAAATGTGTACCATTGTGGGGCTGTTTTAACATTACTCTGAGCCAGTCAAATGCTCGTGGCCGTACGGCAGCAAAAGATGCAGTCCAGAGCAGCTAAGCTGAAGTCTATTAATTTAGTCAGTTATTTTTAAAAAACTATATTAAAGGAGAGAAATAGGAAGGACAAGGAATGAGCTGGTAAAGAAGCGATAGCGTATGGGAACTAGGGCAGTAATGTGAATCTCACCTTCCAAGCGGATCAGGGCTTAGCCAAAACCAGCAACAACATCGGGATCATTTTAGTCCTCTCTGGCACTTTCCTGAGAAGCCCTCAAAATCAGATAGTGAAGATCTGCGTTGTGCCAGTGCCTTCCTGAACCCCAGACCCTTCTCCTTTGTCCTTCGGTGCTTGGTGTAAAACCTCCATACAGGGTGACAGTGTATGCTACTGTTCAGTTGTTTTGTTGCATCTCTTTGCTTTATTTCTATCACCCACTATTTTGATCTACACCCCTGCTAGTTATGAGATGCACTCCTAAATCAGCTTTTTATTTGTTTTTGCCGCAACGTTTTGCCTATTCCCATTTGTCTAGCTGCAATTTTGAGCAGTTGTGTGGGTTTTGTACACTTCCATAGAGTTGTAAAGAACTATCTACGATAACACTGAGCTCAGTTTGTGTTATGGTGGCCAGCCGAGGGCATAACCAGTGCAGAGAGTGTAAAGTCAGAATACGAATGCCTTTGTGCTCTTCCAGTTCTAAAACAGCTCCAAACTGGTCCCTTCCAGGCACTCAGGGCTCATGGAAACAGGAGCACTCTGGCTACAAACCAGGCACTGAGCTGGGATGGGACCAAGTGATGTCCTGACATGATTAATTTTTAACATGACATGATTCCTTCGAGACATGGGAGATTTCCAAATGGCCTCTTAAACACCTTTTAAATTGCTTCTGTACTTTTGGGCAATATGGCCCAGGCACTGGCTCCCAAAGGTACAAAGATGGTATTCAGCAGGGGCCATGACAAGTGTTAAGTGTTTTCTGCTAGATTAGACTTCCACGAGCCTCAGAGCTGAGAAGCTAATTCTGAGATCGGATGTGGCAAAAAAAACAAGAAGAGGATTTTTCAGTACGTGAATTACACTTTTAATATGTTGTTCTCGGCCGGTGGCTCTGTGGGTAAAATAATCTTCTAACACATAGAACTGCTGCCTACCATCATGCCCAGAAGCATGGGTAGAGTTCATTAAAAAAGATGTTAAAAGACTGCTGTTAAAGATGCCAGATCAAGCAGTTAAGAAGTAAGAAGTGCCAGCAACAAGATTGGCTTACCAACAGCTTTCCTGAGCATAATGAGGTAGCCTTTAATTACACGATGATAATCCCCCCCACTTTTTTTTCTTTTTACTTGATCGGTGCCTCATTCTGCTTTGCTCATCCTGATCCAACTCTTGTTGAAATATTTGAAACACTCCCACTTCTTTAAATGTTGGAGGAGTCATTAAATGATGTATTTGTTTGATTTTTAATTTTTGTTTCATTATAACAAGTGAAACAAAAAAAGGGAAAGCCCCTTCCCACAATTGCCCAATATTGCTAAGTGAACATTACATTTAATACTGATTTCCTGATCACCTTTTCAATAGCTTTTGTCCTAATATCTGAATGCTCAGCCCATATTAGTGAGCTGAAAAACATCCGAGGAGCCCTTCTGATCACGTTAAAGACTGATCATAATTCATATGCGCAAGCAGGAACAATTAAAATTTCATTCATTTTCATTTCCTAACTTCTGAGTACTTGGCTTGATAACCTTAACTTATTTTTAACTTCATGGAACATTCTTGGCTTAAAAAAAAAAAAAAAAGGCAAAACCAAATTATATTATGGGCCATTTTCATGGCATCCCTTCTGCTGCTGGATGGTCACCTTGCCAAATTGTTAGTTCTTTCTTCAGACCCCAGCATTGCTAACATTAGAAGGAGGAAGAAAATAGCTAAGCAATCTACACTTAGGAACAGCTCCCACTTCCCCCTTACACACTTATTTCCATATACTTAATGTAGAAGACTGCCTGCCCTGCTACCACTTATTGGTTTCCAACCAATGGAACAGTCATTCTTTAAAAAGGAGACAGATTCCTGACAAATTAAATGCTTTTAAAATCTGACAACAACAAAATAAGAAATCAGAGGAAATAAAGACTAGTAGTCAACAGTCTACTGTTTACCGTTTTATCCCCTGTCGTAATTGTTGCTGTGGCATTGGCAGCTAAAATATAAACTCTAAACTGCAAAGCTATAATGTATTACCAGTTACCTGGTAAATATACAAATTGTTTATGTTTTATTTTCATGGTTTATTACATTAACCATACCACTTATTTTGTATTATGTGTATTTTACATATAACTTCCAAGTACCCTATATGAACCTGAAAATATATGTTCAGTTTAAGGCACTTCCTAATTTCAAAAGGAAATTCATTCACAAAGCTCTCTTTGTAATCAATCTCACAAAAAATATCCTCCACATTTTCATAGGTATTGTATGAAGATGGATGTGTAGTAAATTTATTAGCAGGTTGTCTTACACCATATTCTTCTATACGATGTTATAAATTGAAAAATATGATAATAAGGAAAATGCAATAAGGATAAATAACACTACTGATGGACGCATAATTCTCAGGGAAACAGCTTTCACCTACTTTCATAGAAAATGTCCTCCTGGCGTCGTCACCCGCCTTCCAGCACAGAACAAACAGACGGTGCTGTAAACTTGAAACATCTAAATGCAAATGCCTCAAGCACAACCAGGGGTTCAGTGATTTCCAAACTATTTATCACTGTTGAATTCTGTAGAAGTGGAATTTATTGCCTCCAGGCCTTCAACTGACCAAACAATGAACAAAATAAAAAAGAAAATCTGCTGAATATGCAAGTTACTTCTTGTGCGTTAATTCTGTGAGTAAAGTGTTCTCTTTAAAAGCCTTGCAGTGGGCCAACCATTTGTAATACCTCCTCCTATTCCTCTTCACTTTTTACATGTATTAGCTGACATTTTTCTCTTTCCTTTCATCGGACAAACTAGTTTATATAAGAAACAGTGTCCATTCACTTTCCATCTTTTTTTGATATCCTAGGTGGGGATTTTTTTACATAATTATAAAGTGAGGGTTTTTTTACAGACAGGCCCCTAACCTTTCTTATTTCTGATTAAACTATTCTCTTTAAAAGTCCTGTTTCCCTTCCCTGTAGGTTTGTTATTACTTCTGTCACAACAATATCTGTAGTTCCTAGACAAGACTGGGAATCCGTCATATTATTTTCTCCCTAAACACCTGACAAGAGGCGGGATCTTTCCAAAGCGTTATAATCTGTATGGACAAGGTAGGCAGAAGATGGCAAAAAACATTACTATCATCATCTTTGTCTTATAGATGAAGAACAGAAGACACCAAAGAGGTCTGAGTATTTAGGTGCCAAGTTACATATTCGAACACCTTTAAATATCAGCCCGTGGAGGAGCTGCAAAACGAAAGGACAGCTGGGGAGAAGCACGCCGTAGCTTTAGCCACGGAACGTTTAAAGCCCGAGAACAAGATCCACCCTCCCTTCTTCGCGCATGATACGGCCGGAGGGTCCTTTCTCCTCCCGCCCGCAG
>NW_010553745.1:1151-1351 GCF_000687285.1 Phaethon lepturus | reverse complement strand
GCCCTGTGAGCACCCTCAGGATGAATCTCTCTATAATCTTCCCTGGTACGGAGGTCAAGCTGACAGGCCTGTAGTTCCCAGGATCCTCCTTCCGGCCTTTCTTGTAGACGGGCATCACACTGGCAAGCCTCCAGTCTTCTGGGACCTCCCCTGTTAACCAGCACTGCTGATAAATGATGGAGAGTGGCTTTTTTTCTCTT
>NW_010553745.1:0-1110 GCF_000687285.1 Phaethon lepturus | reverse complement strand
CCTCAGTACTCTCGGGTGGATCCCATCAGGTCCCATAGACTTGTGGGTGTCCAGGTGGCTTAACAGGTCCTTAACTGCATCCTCCTGGATTATGAGGAGTTTATTCTGCTCTCCATCCCTGTCTTCCAGAGTAAGAAGCAGCAGCTTTTCCAGAGCTCTTCCAGAGAAACTTTTGCCCAAACATTCCAAGACTCCTCCCTTCCTCTGCCAGCCAAGCGTTCCTCGGATCAGGTCATGGATGGCAACATATTCTATATTGTTAGTAGAGGTGAAGTAATGGCTGTAGCTTTCTTATTTGTTAAGATCACATATTTAAATATGCTTGGGAGAAAAAACATGTTAGACATTGAAATTAATTATCTTAATTTAAATAAGGCAGTTACTTTACATACTGAAGCCATATATTGTAACTTGAAAATAAGGGATATAAAGGACATTTTTTATTTGAAAGGCATTGGTTTTCCCCTCCACCAACTCTAAACATTTGTACTAAAATACAAATTTTGTACATTTATTCTCATATCTTTTTATTATAGAACTACTGACACAGTTCCACGACCTTGGTGGTAGTATGGTACGCTTTTCGGTTCAGCTGTTACATGGGCAGTGATTTTTGGTTTGATTGCACATCAATAATTCATCATTAACACATGCCAACAACAGGAGGTCCTGGCAGAGAGGAGCTCAATAAAGAAGCTTTAAGTTCCTTCCAACACTTCGAAGTTAAAGGGGCATTAAGTAATTCTCTGTGATATCACAAGACGTGACAGTTTCATTCCTTATGTCTGGGACTCCGTTTTGAAAGGGAATAAACTATTTTTAAAAGTATTTCAAATAGTTAAAACATGTCACGAGAAAAGAACATGCAGATACAAAACTATTCAAAACAACACACTGTAAATTCTGAGCAAAAGCAGCGAAAGCTTTAGAGCCTTCAGCAAACCCTGTTTTCTGGCTGTGTTAAAAATAAGATCCCCAAACGCAGGCTTTGCTGGGACGTGCCCTCACGAGGGAGGGGGAACCGGCCGGTTCGTGAGGCAGCCGGCTCGGAAGGGGCCAAAGCTGGACTTGACAGGATTCGCACCCCGGGGGGCGGGAAGCAGCGGCCCA
>NW_010553744.1:36898-40058 GCF_000687285.1 Phaethon lepturus | reverse complement strand
ATCCCACCACGTCTCCGTGATGCCAGTAAGATCAATTAATGAGAAACATGTCCCCGTGATTTTCCCATTTGTTCTCTTACATCAGTGTGTGAGAGAGAACCCATGTACAATTTTGTTGTTATTTCAAGTGGCAGAAATGGATCAAGCTCAGAAAGTTATTGCTTTTTCAAATAACAGTATGCCAGCAACTGGTACATAACACATGTATGGCTTTTCCAATAATAATGTTACTGATCTGCCTGCATTTCCAAGGGAAGCCAGTGATATAATCAGCATGCTTCGGACAGCTCTACACCAGGAAGGAGAGAACAAACCATTGATCATGTAGGAAATCACAGACCCAGCCACTGCACTTATTGGCATCCACAGGAGTCAGCTTGCAACGGAAAGATCCAGAACTACTTTCATCACATCTGATCTCAAAAAAGCAGGCACCAACCAGCGCCACGATGCTGGTTGGCACCACACTGCAACAACATCAAGCCTCATATCTGCCGCTTGACCTGCTGCAGCGGCATGAAACATTTTGGGACTCAGTTAAGAGATGTGTGGTTTGCTGATGAAGGTCATCGCCAGTACCCTGACCTTCACAGCAGATGCCACGAAGATGACTGTGGCCACCACAGCTCCCTGAAATGACAGAGCTGCACCACTACACGTTCAGGGGTTAAATCCTCCAAACAGATTGCTAGAGCATGTTTTTCATTTGGCCTTAATTATGCAGGATGGCCACTGTAATCATAGTCGTTAGTTACACATTTCCTGGCATCTGCTCACATCCATCTTTCTGCTACATTCCTAGAAGCATTTAAAGGTTTTAATTTCTCGGTAGTGGGGTGCTCTGCTGGTATTCAATAACAATGGGTGTATCAGATTGCTGCCCATACTATTTTTGATGCTTGTATTCCTGAAGCATCTCTTACTCTCTGTATGTTTTACCCTCCCATCCCAAAAAGTCAGCATAATTCCAGAAGTACAACTCTACTGTAACACTCCTTTGAAAAGCATAATAATGAACAAAATACTCCTGTATTCGCTGTTTTCCAGACATGCTTTTTAGTGTTCAAGAGGAGGATGAGGTTTACATTCATCCTTGTCCCTTTTCTTTTGCTAGAAAAGCAATATAATCATTATAAAACCCAAGTCCCATTACACTTGGAAATATTAAATCCATCCAATAAATTATCATTAGGATAAATGAACACATTTTAATCAGATCTCAGAAGACTATTCAGGATTCTCCCAGGGAGGTAATTTCAAATGAGTTTTGCCCTTCCCCTGAGATTCATATCTTTTTTTTCAAGGTGGCTAATCACAAATGTAACTGTAAAAATATGTACCTATCCATAAAAACATTCCTTTCCGTCTTCAAGGAAAGATCCTATTACAGATATTCGCACAGATTTTCAGCTGTCAAATCAATGGATTACGTAACATGTAGAAACCATGTAATATTTATTCATGTCCCTGCCTTCCACAAGAGAGGCAGGCCAGCTTAACAGTATCCGGAGGGTTAGTATATTTGTACACAGTTAATAAAGACAGCAACCTGGGACCCAGGTGCAGCTGCACAGATATTCCCATATACTCACTAACCGTATGCTCACATCTTGAATATAATATTGCATTATATTTACTCTTATAAAGATCCTCATATTCCTAATGCGTTCAAATTTTGAACAAGAGAACAGAACCAGGAGTGACTCCAGCCCTGCAGGGAAAGGGGAGACAAGTCTACAGCCTCAGCACCGGAATTGGCAACAAAGGCGAGCTGAAGATTCCTGGGTTTGCTTTTTCATTCGCTAATCAAAGTGCACATTTGCTGGAGTTTGTTGGGGTTTTTTTGTTGTTGTTGGTTTTTTTTTTTATTCTTTGGGTTTTGTTTTTGGGGTTTTTTTTTTACCAACCTTAAAAAAACATCCAAAGAAAACTGCTTTTTCTTGACGATGGGAACTTATAAAGGCAATACACATCACTAATTGAGGTTTACTTCAAGATTCAAAATCTACTTAATGGTACTTGCTAGGAAAAAGTTTAAAAAAAAAAGGAAATATTTTTGAATGAAATATTTGACTATTCTGCATAGTTTTGGTTTTTGGAAGTGCTCAAAATGGTTTCAATCGATTCTAAGTGACATATTTTGGGAATAAGATCTGAAAAACTTAATCCTGTTCTAACTCTGCATGACCTACTTTACAGCTAGAACGAGGATGAAAAAAAAAATAATCTGGAAACAGTTGACAAGTCTTAGAGCTTAAGTGAGGATTGGGAGACTGGATAAGTCTAGCAGGTCATGGTATCTGCAATGAGAAAAGGGGAACAGCTTTGCTGTGTGCAGAGGTCTGAAATCTGTAACTCATTGCATGTCTAACCAGTTCACTTGAAACAGCAAGCAGAAGGTTTGCTGAGATTGCAGAAAACCTGAAAAGAACTGGCTCCAAAGCAGGAAGGGACTGCAAAACATACCTGATTTTACAAAGAAAAATGAAAGAGAAGAGAAAACTTTTTGTAACAAAATTCTGGGCTCTGCTGCTTAACTGGAGATTATAAACATGGACATTGGAAAGCTGCAATTGCAGCATGTGATGTGCTTTGCAAATAAATCAAGTATCAAGCAGAAAGCGTCCCATAGAGAACACACACAGAGGTCACGTGTTTTAATATGTCAGGCTGTTTCACAGCACCAATGGACTTCCTCTCAAGAACAGACAGAGTAACAACAGGAAGGAACAACGTCATAAAGGTGTTCAGTTGGCTGAAAAAGCAAAGCCATAATTTTAAGGCCCTGACCTGAAATTTTCACAGAATCAAACGTACTCCTGCTAATACATAATAATTGATAGAGAACTGTGTAACTTCTCCACAAACTCTTTAATTTCAAGCTCAATGAATGAACTTGATTGAGGTTGTGCTGTTTTAGTAACGCCACAGCATGATTATCAAGACTGATATATAGGTAGATATATAGATATATATATGAATTTACTTCATATATGAAGTATATATGTGAAGTATATATATGAACTTGGGTCTTCCAAAAACATACAAACCCTCATTTCCCACGCAAGGGTGCAGAAGGTTATATACAGCATGTGCTAAGTCACCAGGCTATAAAGAAGGATATTGTGTTTTGTTTGGCAGAGAACAACAGAGAGCCTCA